>NC_083769.1:12541700-12841700 GCF_963514075.1 Conger conger
GAGCACCCTATCAAGCTTGAAAACCCCCAGTGTTTCTGTCTCCACTACATGTCCTGGCAAGCTATTCCGCACAGTGAATATGCTTGTAGTGATTATGGCTGACCTCTGACCTCTGACCTCTGGCGCCCTGCAGAGTGGCGGTCGGGCGTGGCGGGTCACCTGATCCTGTCGGACGAGGACCTCACGTCGGTGGTGCAGGGAAACTGGAAGCGCCTCAACACGCTGCAGCACTACAAGGTCAGCTGGGTGTCAGAGAAACGGGTTCTCTTACTTTTAATGACTTTGGATAGTAGTAGTGAAATCAGCAGGTGTGGGGACAGGTTGGAATGAAAACCTGCATACTCTTGGCCCTCTCTCGACACCCCTGGTCCAAACGATGTTGATGTGATGCACTTTTAGAAACAGTCTCTTTCCATTACCGTATATGTAAGGGAATGTGCATGCTGAGGGTGTGTAGTACGTGGGAATTGTAGTCCTCTGGTGTGTACATGCTGAGGGTGTGTTGCACCTGGGAAATGTAGTTCCTTGGTTTGCGTCTGTTATTCCTCCCACCTCCTCTCCCATTGGTCCGCAGGTGCCAGACGGTGCGACGGTGGCCCTGGTCCAGAGACACACTAAGCACATCCACCATGAGAACCAGGACTACATGGCAGGAGAGAGTGAGTCTCCCTGTGGTGCTAATGCCCGATTGGCTGTTAGCCTTATTGTGTCAGCCCATTGGCCCATTCAGGGTGTTTGTGATCATATGACATGTTGACATATGACAGCTGTGAAAATTAGAGTACCAGTGGGCGGGTTTACAGACAGGCTGACTGACAGACAGACAGATGGACAAATGGACAGAGTCTGTATTGTACAACAGTAGGTGGATTTTAGATGGATATACTGTAGGTTCATTGGCAGACAGGGTGATAGACAGATAGATAGGTAAGTGGGTTGATAGATGATAGATGGATTGATACCCAGATGGATACAGATAGTTTTGAAGATGAAAATCATCCACAAAAGGAAAGTGCTGTCTTCATAAGCATGAAGATATCACGAATAAAAATACAGAAGATATTAGAGACTCAACAAAACATACAGTAGGTGTCATAAGTACCACAACATCTGTCGTCCTGAAAAGGCTCTTCTTGAGTCTTCATTTAACCATTTATTCGAGGCAGCGGAATACACAGAATAAGACAGACACTGATAACGAAGCATGAAAGAATATTGCAGTTGCTGTTTTGTGTGTGCTATGGATTATAAACTGCCTGTGTGGGATAGGAGCTCTCATGGTGTGCCTGTGGTGTGTCCCCCACCCCTCCCCCCCTCCCCCCCTCCCCCCCTCAGAGACGCCCATGCTGGAGGACGCAGACGAGGGGGGGGTGAGGCTGTGGCACTTGGTGAAGGCCAGCGAGGAGCCAGAGCTGCCAAAACACCGGCGGGGCAGCCTGAGGGAGCGGGAGAGGGCCAAGGCCATCCCCGAAATCTACCTAACACGCCTGCTGTCCATGAAGGTACTGCACCTCACTGCCCCACAATGCCCCATAATGCACTGCACTGCCCCACAATGCACTGCACCTCACTGTCCCACAATGCACTGCTCCTCACTGCCCCACAATGCACCGTACTGCCCCACAATGCACTGCTCCTCACTGCCCCACAATGCACCGTACTGCCCCACAATGCACTGCACCTCACTGCCCCACAATGCCCCATAATGCACTGCACTGCCCCACAATGCACTGCACCTCACTGTCCCACAGTGCACTGCTCCTCACCGCCCCACAATGCACCATACTGCCCCACAATGCACTGCACCTCACTGCCCCACAATGCACCGTACTGCCCCACAATGCACTGCACCTCACTGCCCCACAATGCACTGCACCTCACTGCCCCACAATGCACTGCACATTGCTGTCCCACAATGCACTGCACATCACTGCCCCACAATGCACTGCACCACACTGCCCCACAATGCACTGCACATCACTGCCCCACAATGCACCACACTGCCCCACAATGCACTGCATGTCACTGCCCCACAATGCACCACACTGCCCCACAATGCACTGCACTGCACACACACATACCTGTGTTTGTTCTCTCTCCAGGGTACGCTGCAGAAGTTTGTGGATGACCTGTTCCAGGTGATCCTCAGTACCAGTCGGCCGGTCCCTCTGGCCGTTAAATACTTCTTTGACCTGCTGGACGAGCAGGCCACCAATCACGGCATCGCCGACTCTGAGACCATTCACATATGGAAAACCAACAGGTGGGAGCAGCCCCTTTACCGAGGGAATGCAAGCTCATTGGCCATAATCAATAACCAATCAAGTTAATCCTTGAATCCTTGAAGGAGAAGAGTTTGACAGTCCTTAGCTCAGCTTAGACTAGTCATCATGAACCCATTGATGGGTGATACTACCATGAGCTGTCAATCATTGACTCATGTAAGCCAATCAAAAGACCCTGCTCTTCTATGCTATCCTGTCCTATGCTATGATAGGCAACATTGGCTCAGGTGCTTCGACTCCGCCCTGGGTGTGTCAAAGTGTCCCTGAGTGTGTGTAAGAATGGGTGAATGAGAAGCATCACTTGTACAGCGCTTTGGATAAAGACGCTATATAAATTCCAACCATTTACCATTTATGCAAGATTCTATGTTTGGTTAAAATCAATGAGCCTATGAGATAAACCTTTCTCCATATTGATAAATTGTCTTTACGAAAACAAGTTTTCGGTTGCTTCCAATTTAATTAAGAATGTAAGATTGTCCCCTTTATACCCGTTCTGTCCTTCTCACAACTCGATCTAGTTTACCGCTGAGGTTCTGGATCAACATCCTGAAGAACCCGCAGTTCATCTTCGACGTCCAAGCCTCAGACAACGTGGACGCCGTGCTGTCCGTCATCGCCCAGACCTTCATGGACTCCTGCACCATCGCTGAGCACAAGCTAGGCAGGGTGAGTCCCACCCACACCTCCTCACAGCATCCACCATCCTCAGCCCTGGTCCTGGAAAGACGCAGGGTCTGCTGGGGTCCCCAGCCCTGGCCCTGGAGAGCCGCAAGGTCTGCTGGGGTCTCCAGCCCTGGTCCTGGAGAGTCACAGGGTCTGCTGGGGTCCCCAGCCCTGGTCCTGGAGAGCCGCAGGGTGTGCTGGGATCCCCAGCCCTGGTCCTGGAGAGCCGCAAGGTCTGCTGGGGTCTCCAGCCCTGGTCCTGGAGAGCCGCAAGGTCTGCTGGGGTCTCCAGCCCTGGTCCTGGAGAGCCACAGGGTCTGCTGGGGTCCCCAGCCCTGGTCCTGGAGAGCCACAGGGTCTGCTGGGGTCCCCAGCCCTGGTCCTGGAGAGTCACAGGGTCTGCTGGGGTCCCCAGCCCTGGTCCTGGAGAGCCACGGGGTCTGCTGGGGTCCCCAGCCCTGGTCCTAGAGAGCTTCAGGGTGTGGTTAGTTCTTGTTTTTAGCTTCAAATTGGTGGTAAACTCAGATGTGAAGAGAGTTACCTGTTTTCATAGAGCTGAATAACTAAGAAAAGCAGCACAATACAGTATGTGGCTCTCCAGGACCAAGGTTCAAACCATCAATTAGATGAATGGCAGTGGAATATATACACACACACACACACACACACACCATGTTTAACTGTGTGTGGTTTGCTTGCCCCCCTTTGCTCCAGGACTCCCCAATCAACAAGCTACTGTATGCCAGAGACATCCCCCGTTACAAACAGATGGTAGAAAGGTGAGAATGCTACCCCCTGCTGCCTTGGAGTATGGTCACAGGCCAGTGCACTGTGGGACTACACATGAACAACTGTGTGAAAGTAGGAAAAAGGAAATGGTCCAACGATGTCACTAATAGGCCAGCTATTACACTGACCTTCACATTTAAATAAGTCCCCCGTTAAAGGGGAAGATTGAAAACCAGCAGTACTCCTGACCCAGAGGGCCAGATGTGAGCATCCCTGAAATAGGCAGATAACTGTAGTTGTAACAAACACTATGCTATTAATGAATGAATTAATTCAAAATGCCGTAGCTTGTATGTGCCAAAATTTAATGTGACTTCCATTTGTAAATGCCGGCGAATACCTGTGTGTGATGTCACCGTGGTGTTGTGCTCAATATCACACTTCTGTCCCCCTCTTTCCCTGACCCTACACCCCAGGTACTACGCTGATATCCGACAGACCATCTCTGCCAGTGACCAGGAAATGAACTCTGCCCTGGCAGAGCTGTCTCGAGTAAGTCAATGGTCCATTGTGCTGTCCTTCCCTGAGGCAGCCGCTTCAGCTCAGCCAACCACAGATTATGTGTATATACGAGGTCGCAGGCAGCTTTTATTTTATCTTCATCAAATGTCTGTACATTACTGAGCTAGCTAGTTTGTTAAACCCGTCACGATTAGTTTACTAGTTCTACAAGCTGCTGCCTTCCAGGTTTCACTGAGAGAAGTACCTTGGGCAAGTTGGCGCCCTGTATTTCCCAGCAGTTCTGTGATTGGTCGGGGGCGGAGCTAGGCTGGCAACTGAAGGGCTGCTGGGGTTCTGTTTTCGGGCACATTTGGATGTTTACTTAGTGCTTCTGTAAAATATCCCGCTGTGTGAATGCATTGTCTGCGGAGAATGTAAGCTGTGTAACTTGATCTGCTCAATGCTGAAATCTGACTGAGTTGCTGTGCTAAAGGCTGAAATCTGACTGTAGCTTACTCTGCTAAATGCTGAAATCTGACTGTAGCTTGCTCTGCTAAATGCTGAAATCTGACTGTAAGTTGCTCTGCTAAATGCTGAAATCTGACTGTAGCTTGCTCTGCTAAATGCTGAGATCTGACTGTAAGTTGCTCTGCTAAATGCTGAGATCTGACTGTAAGTTGCTCTGCTAAATGCTGAAATCTGAACGTGATACTGTGTCTGCGTGTAAAAGAGCCCTGTTAACATGGAGGGTTTCCGGTCTGACTTTTCATGTTTCAACAGAATTACTCAGGAGAACTGAATTACCTGGTGGCTCTGCACGAGTTGTACAAGTACATTAACAAATACTATGACCAGGTGAGTCTATAATATCGTATAACCAGGTGAGTTAATATTATGACCTGTTGAGTCTATAATACAGCATGTCCAGGTGAGTCTGTAATGCAGTATAGCCAGGTGAGTCTATAATACAGTATAACCAGGTGAGTCTGTAATACAGTATAACCAGGTGAGTCTGTAATACAGTATAGCCAGGTGAGTCTGTAATACAGTATGACCAGGTGAGTCTGTAATGCAGTATAGCCAGGTGAGTCTATAATACAGCATAATACAGCATGACCAGAAAGTGAGTCCCTTCATATAATGTGCAGATAATCTGATTGCTGGTTGCGGTTAGCTTTAATAATAGGTTGACGTTACACCATACTTGTAGAACTAATGGTGATAATAGTATTAGCAGTTAGTACATTTTCATATCATAGCAGCTGCAATTGTATTTCCTTCTAGCTATCATACTCTTACTTGTCATTTTAATTGTCATAGAAACAGTAGTAGTTTTAGCAGTAGTAGTATCTATAGTAGTTTCTGTGTTCATGCTATAATAGTGGTAATAATACTGACAGAACTAATAGTATTAGTAACTGCAGTACTAGTTAATTGTCATAGTAGCAGACGAAGGCTAAATGGCAGACTCTGTGTGTCCCAGATCATCACAGCATTGGAGGAGGACTCTACGGCACAGAAGATGCAGCTGGGCTACAGGCTACAGCAGATCGCTGCTTCTGTGGAGAACAAGGTCACCGACTTGTGACAGTGCGACCAAACGAGGAGAGAGAGAGAACGCGAGAGAGTGAGTGAGAGTGTGGGAGAGAGAGATTGAGTGAGTGAGAGAGTGAGGGAGAGAGAGTGAGAGAGTGAGAGAGTGAGAGAGTGAGAGAGTGAGTGAGTGAGAGAGTGAGAGTGAGTGAGAGAGAGAGAGTGTGGGAGTGAGAGAGATTGAGAGAGAGAGTGATAGAGTGAGGGAGTGAGAGAGAGTGAGAGAGAAAGAGCAAGAGAGTGAGAGAGAGAGAGAGAGAGACAGAGAGAGAGACAGAGAGTGAGTGAGTGAGTGAGTGAGTGAGACAGAGAGAGAGAGAGAGAGAGAGAGACAGAGAGTGAGTGAGTGAGTGAGTGAGTGAGTGAGGTAGGCCTAGCTTCCTGATAGGGGCTGAGAATGCAGGATTTCAGCACTCACTCTGTTGCTGGGATGACCAGCGCGGTCAGGACTTTTAGCAGCCTCGCTGGATCCCTCAAGTTTCCTCTGCAACCGTTAACAGAGGTTACCCCGGGTGACAGAGCACGGACTCATCAGCCAATCCTAGCACACCACAGAGGGAAGTGGACGGGAAGATTTGACCTCGATGGGGGAAAATGTTATGACTGATCCGGCAGCATTCGTGGATTCCCACAAACTGGCCCTCGGCAGCTTGGATTACAACAGCTTGGCTACGGAGTCGGAACGCCGTGCTTTGGGGAATTTGGTTGCGCTATTTTCTAAAGCAGATTTTTTCCCCCTGTCTTAGTTTTATTGATTGTTTTTTATTGCTGTTGTCGTATCACCACATTCTTCAGGTACAGTTTGTCGTTTCTCCTTAAAGACTCGCGGAGCTGACTCTCACGTTCTGCACACTTTCCGGATGCTATCTCTGGAGAATGTGCGATGGGCATTACTTTGAAAATCCTCCCCCTCCACAGACGTGTGGTACGGTACTAAAATAACTCGGTCTGAAATTCGAAGGCAGTACGTTTGACGGAACCTGTTTTTTCCCCTCAAGCTACTTAAACTGAATTAATGTTAAGCTGCATAAATAGATAATATGTAAGATTCATCAAAGTGAAAATAATTCAATAATATCAACAACCCAACACCAACAGTACTTCTTAACAAAGGTGGTAATGTTACCAGTTAAAACAAACAATGTACCGTGCGTCTCAAAATCCGGAGAGACCGTAAATCTGACTAGTGTCTTGGATCACCCTAGTTTCCTGTCTAAAGTTACATAGGCTTTTTTTTGTTTGATATCAATATCAAGAAGTTCTAAGTTTAGCCCCTCTTCTTCATTAATGTGGCAAATTAACCAAAGTGTGCAGTTTCTTTGAGGATTCCTTTGTTACGACTTTGAACTGCTTACCTTAAGTGAAAAATAATGGCTAATTTAAGTGTTTTTGTGACTGCTGTCTGTATTTAATTAGCATAAAAGCCTTTGGACGCGAGTATGATTCGACATGAGTATGTTTTTTTGGGGGGTTTTTTTCAGTGCCATTTTTTATAATTATTTGAATTGTGCTTCAGCCAAATTTTATTCTTGTCACTCCCCCTGTTAACCCTTTCAGTCCCAAGCCCAGTATGAATGGGCTGCACCCAATTCCGTTTTGGTTGAGAAAATCAAGAAAGCTGAGAGAATTTAGGCTCAAAACAATAGTACAGCAGTCATTTGGTCAAGAGTACCATATGGCACTCTTGGGACTGAAAGAGTTAACACTCCAGACAAGCTGCTCTGTGCAGAAATCATAGTGGACTCAGTCGTCACTTCTCTTCCTGTTAGGGCGGCCTGTAGCGTAGTGGTTAAGGTAAAAGACTGGGACACCCAAGGTTGGTGGTTCTAATCCCGGTGTAGCCACAATAAGATCCGCAAGGTAGCAAGATAAGCAAGGCCCTTAACCCTGCAATGCTCCAGGGGAGGATTGTCTCCTGCTTAGTCTAATCAACTGTACGTCTGCCAAATGCCAATAATGTAATGTCTGGGGCATGCGGCAGACACCTGCAAGAGTGCCAGCTGATGACATCACAAAAGCAGATGACATCACGCTAAAACTGACATTTTCTCCGGTCCTGAAGGAAATGGGCTCGATTCATCTTATGTGTTGCATCACTGAAGTTTGCAACTTTTGGAGAGTCAACACCCAGAATCTATGCAATTGGGTTACCGGAAGCTAACTTGGATGGTGCAAGCTGAGCAGGCATCATCCAAGATCTCATCTTTTTGTGGGCAAGCGGTCTTCAAACCCAAGCTCCTCTGTGGATTGTGTTTTGGGTCGCTTTCTCACTGGGTTTCATGTTCACCAGGCACGTGCACAGATAGACACCAACCTCTGCTGAAGCATATGAAGTCAGCCCTGAGACAACAAATTATTTATTTTATTTTGATTTAAACACAGTCTTAAAAATAAGAAATAACGAAATTGCAGTCTCTTCAAAACACCCTTCCCCCCTGCAGTGATCACAGTCCATTTGTTTTATTACCAGTTCATATTTTTCTTCCTGTGCAGAATGGCTCCTTTCATGAGCTACAGAGCATTTCTTATGATACATATTGTTTCTTGGTCATTTATTTCCCACTTGTGACCAGAAGGGGGCAGCAGATCACACCGGAAGAAGGCATATCGCTGATTATAACGGGCTTCTTTGTTAAAACAGTTCCTTCATTCCTTTTATTTATTAAATTATGGTTTTAATGATGATATAAATACTAATGGTAAAATAAAGGACACTGTGGTCTGGACAGTAACTTACATAAAGGAGGTCCTCAACAAGCATGCAGACACACACACACACACACACACACACACACAAACGAAAGCTCACCACGCTGAAAATGTTTTTATTTATTATATTTCTGACTGGAGGCTGCTGAGGCTTTTATATTTAAAGAGATCTGGAAAAAAGAGAAAACAAACCCTTTACACCATTGTCTATAACCTCCTTGATTATATGAATCTACCCCAAGAATGAAAAAGTCTTACATTTTACTTTGGAAGGAAAAGAGTGTATAAGGTGTTGCATTTAAAGGTATTTATTCTTATTTGTGCTGGGTTACATGTCGGATTAAAGACTTTAAAATTTGAGAAAAAATATTGATACACTTCACTGCTGCTTGTGTAATTTCTAAACAATCAGTGTTGTACAGTGGTGAATATCTACGGTACAGAATTGTTGGAAGTGTAGAATTTATGTGTGAAGGAAGGGCAGCTTTTACGGGCCACTATGAGGAAAGCTCAGCAGGGAGGACTGGGTCACAAACCGTCTGAAGGGCTGTGTTCTTTTTTGTTAATAGCACTGAATAGCACTACATTCTGAGTAACTGGGGCGAACCTATAGCTTCTTAACCTCTTTGATAAGAGCAAGTGGAACTTCTTACAGATGGTAATAAAATGCTCTTGAAATGAAACCGGTCTGTGCTTGTGTTTTGGAATCTGCATGCCTGCCTTTCATTCTGTTCTGGGACATCTTTATCTGTCAGCGTCATATCAAAACTCATGAACCTAAATTAATTGTCGGCACAAAACTGGATGCTTTTACAAACTTGGTAGATCTCTATTCTGTTTCCTTTTTCAGAATCATTTTCAAGTCATTAAAAAAATGTTTATGCATTAATTGTGCATATGGAACAACCTGAAGTTTGTGTCAATACCAAGGCTGTGCGGGGAGTCTTCTGACAAATGTAGCCCCTATGGGTGACCATAACGGCATATTACACTCTCGGAAGTAAAGGTAAGAAAAGGGCCTAAAAAGGTACAAATGCTTTTTGCTGGGGAGGTACCAGTAAAAAGTTTGGACACATTTTTCTGATTTATGTTTTATTTTCTCTGTTTCATCAAACAATTCACATGTGGTCAATATGAAGACTCAGCTTTTATTAAAGAGTATTTTTTATAAATTTATACATTTTTACCATGTAGTAATTACAACACTTTTTATACACTTCAATGTTTGAGACAAATTAAAATAAAGTCAAATGAAAGTCATGTTTTGTATTTGGTTGCATATATTTGTATGCCATGAAATCTATCAACATCACTAAATCTTAAGCGATACTAAAATCACTTTGCATTTAATTGGATCTCTATGGGAATTGGGGGTTGGGACTTCATTCAGCTGTAAATTACGCAGATACAGTATGGAACACATTTGTGGATTAAATGGTTTTTAGTCATCAAGGGTCTGAGGTATGTGAATTCACGTGTGAATTGTTTGATGTCTTATTTCCTCTGTCATCAATCAGAAAAAGCAGAAAAGGACAAGGTGTGTCCAAACTTTTGACTGGTACTGTATGAAATTGTCCCCCTAGTCAGCAATATAGCGTTTGTACCTTTTTTGCTTGGGAAACGTACTCTACATTGAAGGTAGATTCATTCAGGGTACATTTGTATCCTTGAAAAACCTCTGCTGAGTGTGCAGGCTGGCAAATTGCTGAACTGCTATAGGGTTAATGGATAATAGTCTTGCTCAGTCAGCCTTATAAGGAGCTGGTACTGCTGGCAAAGCATGCTTGGAAAAGAAAGCATGCTTTTCAGTTTTTAACACCGAGGAACGTTTCATTAACATAATGCAGGGAGGTCTTGATAAATCCCAAACTGGTTTTAACTGGGTCCCATAATTCTGACACTGACAGATGTGGATTTTGAGAAACAGTCGGAAAAGTCGACTAAAAGTAGCTTTTTGATTTTGTCAACATTTTAAAGTACATTCTGTGTGTACCATGAATGATTGCTCACATATATCATCGAGTTTTGAGTGGTCATATCCTTTAGTCTTGGTGATAGTATTTCAAGGGTTCAAGTGTACCATCATCCACGTCTCTGGTGTTTATCACCATAAAGTTATCAGGCTTTATTTAAGAGCCAGTGCAAAAATGGTGGGAAATACCTTTTATTTAAATTGGGAAGCACAGGTTTAAGAAAAATGTCTAATTTGTAGTAGGGCTATATGGTTTTAATGTGTACTGCAAGCTTTATTGGCATTTCAGAATAGGCAAATACACATTAAAATGCTACTGTTAACACTGATGGAGTTCTTTCCAAATTGGACTCGAGTTGAAACAACAGTCACTTGGCAGAATGACGGTTGGAAATTACCAAAACACATTTTCTTTTGTTTGTTTTATTTAAATAAAGCAAACAATTGGTTTTAAAATTGTATAAATTTTAATATGGTTTAGAACTACGAAACAAACCAAGAAAATACTTATTTCCCTTAAAACGTGATATGCGCAGACGCTCCGGGTAGGGGGAATATAAAAGCGAGAAGGCTTCTAGAACCTCAGTCAGCGAAAGGCGGCGGCGAGAACAGACTTAACAGACACGCACCTGATGACATTTTGGAAAACACGTGTCTTGTCCATATACTGTAGATTATGCAGGATCGTCAAGAATCCAGACAGGCCCTGGGACATTTTATCATAATGTCTATAATAGTCTTGTATTTGTATACATGTCAATGTCATAGGCTAGTCTATGCTATATGCTACTTTTAATGCTTATGCTGTTCTGCAAACGGAACGATGTTTCTTTAAAATGCAACGTTGTTTAATAAGGACGTTGTTTAATATTTATTTTACTTCGGGGTTTGCCTGATGGCGTTTTGTGGCTGTAGTGGATGTCATTGATGATCTGCTGATTTCTCAGACACGCCAATCGTCGATGCGAACTGTTCGTGGTCCTTAAAATAATAGTCTTGCGTTCATCCTTGACCGTGGACTGATGCCCCGTCCTCATGTTGTTGAAGCTATGGGTTTCTCGATTAGCTCTCTCTCGCGGACGGAGATGCGCTGCGTGAAGCCCCTGGTCAGCTCGCAGTCTCCCCGTCGGTACCAACCTGCGCCAAACTACAACTACAAGTGGACGGAGGTCCACTACGAGGCTAGCCGCGGAAACTTGGACAAACTGCGAGCGCTTCTCCTTACAATGGGTAAGAGGCTATAGCCAATTAAGCGAGGGTCCTCGGAACGTGTTTCTGTCGACTGTCTGCTGAGCACCGTGTTGTAGGCTCTGTCCTGTTTTCCCCAGCTTCAAAATATCCTGCTATTAACAGCGGTGAAAACATTTAATTTTCGAGGTTATCAGCATTTAATTTGATGACTTTCCTTAAGTACATTTTAGTTATTTGGCAGACGCTTTTAATCCAAAGCGACTTACAAGTGCATAGGTTCTTCCACAAGTTAAAGCATCACATCCATAACTAATTAAAATACACATGAAGTGCTGTTCTAAACATATAGTCATCATAAGTGCAATATATTTTTTTTTGGGTTAGACAAGAGGGATAGGGATATCGGAAAAGGGATCAGGAGGGAGGACTAAGGTTCAGTTTGAAAAGGTGTGTTTTTAGTCTGCCTCGAAATAGGGGGAGGGATTCTGCTGTCCTGGCAGTGGTAGGCAAGTTATTCCACCACTCAGGAACCAGAACGAAAAACAGGTGCTCGTAGTGAGGGAACCATAAGGCGACCAGAGCTGGCAGACCGGAGTGGTCTAGCTGGGGAGTAGGGAGTGAATAAGGATTGTATGTAGGGTGAGGCAGTCCCCTTAGCAGCCTGAAGTGACCCTACCAAAAGATAAACATAGTCATTTTTATATTTTTAATAAAAGTGGTATTGTACACTATCAGGGTACAATGATTGTCTTTTTATTTGCATTTTAAAGCATTTTATTTTTTTCTAAACTGGAATCCCTTATTTGTCACGGACCCCTATATAAATACTTTCTGGCATCCCCTTCTAATATGAGAGATCCCTTCCTGGGAGATTTTGCGACTAAATTGTTACTTACTTTACTTTGTTATTTATTTATTTATTTATTTTATACTTCACTTCCCTTTTAACCAGACCTGTGAAAAGATGCACAAATACAAAACTGATGACAAAATCCAATTCAAGAATTGTTTTCCACTTAAGACACTGTTGCTCTCTTCCTGTGTTCCCCTGCTCCAGATACGGAGCAGATAGACAGGAAGGACTACTACGGGAAGACCCCCCTCTATTGGGCTGCGTACAAGGGTCAGAGGTCATCGGTGGAGCTGCTGCTGACGCACGGCGCCGACGTGAACGCGCGGTGCGATCGCGGGGCCACGCCCCTGCACGCGGCCGTGGGGCTCTTCCCAGACTGCGCCCTCGTCCTCATACAGGTCCCCCGCGCTCCCGCTCTCACCCCCTGTAGCCTAGCGCAGCGCTACTCAACTCCCCGTGCTGCGGGCACCGCGCGCTACACCGCCTGATTTCACTCAGTTTCACTTCACATTATTTAACCTTCTTGGTTCAGATAATAAGCAGATGATAATTAGTGTAATCTGGTGGTGTAGCGCACGGTTGAAGCAAACGCTGGCAGACACTGTGGCCCGCAGGACGTGGAGTTGAGTAGCGCTGGCCTAGTGGCTAAGGTTCATAACTGGGACCCAGAAGGTTGGTGTAGCCTCGATAAGATCCGCACAGCTGTTGGGCTCTTGAGCAAGGCCCTTAACCCCACATTGCTCCAGGGGGGGATTGTCCTCTGCTCAGTCTAATCTGCTGTAAATCGCTTTGGATAAAAGCATCAGCTAAATAACTCATTATAATTATTATACACACTGAATGCGACTGCCCTAACCTCCAACAACCCCCCCCCCCCCCACCCCCGGACATTTTATATCTCTCTCCCCAGCATGGGGCAGACGTAGACCACCCGGACTCCTGGGGTGTCACGCCCATGTACATGGCAGCCTGCAGCGGGCAGATTGAGTGCATCCACCTCCTGGTGCAGGCGGGCGCCAAGATCAACTACAAGAACAAGGTACAGTACGCAGCGCCTCACACAGTGCCAAATCAGTTGAGTCCTTAATCAGTCTCAATTCAGGAGAAATGTTTTGGAATACAGGCTTTTGGAAAATAATTTGTAGGAAAGCATTTAAGTATTTAAGTCCAACACAATTATGTATTTGACCCAGATTTGGCATTAAACCCCTGCTGAAAAAAACACTTCAGACCAGCTCCGTACTCAACATGGTTTGACCAGCTCAAGCTATGTTGTGAAACCGCTGGTAGCTGGTAATTTCAAGCTGAGCATAGCTGGATTCTACACCAGGGACACTAAGTTCCTTGTGTCCAGGTCTTTGAAAACTCTTCCGGGTGAAGCTAAGACCACCCTGGCTAAGCGCCTCATGTCCCTTCCAGAAGTCGGGGGAAGCCCCGAAGCAGCTGTCGTCCCGGACGGCATTGTTAGCCTGGCTGGAGGGGTTGGTACGTGAGCCGCACTCCCTGAAGCACCACTGCCGGCACGCCATCCGCCACGCCCTGGGCCCCACCCGCATCCCTGCCCTCCTCTCCCTCCACCTCCCGCTCTCTCTCCGGGCCTACCTGACCTTCCAGGACCTGTGCATCCCGGACACCGGAGATCGCCCGACCTCGGAGCTGAGTGGCCTGGCTGTCACCTGAGCGACCAAGGGTCATTCTGGGTACTGGTGACCCTCCCCAATTTGGGGCAACCACTCGCTGTGGCTGAAAACGCTCGACTGATTGTGATGCCTTGGCGCCACTTGTTGACGCCGTATTTGTTTCTTCCGCAGTCATTAGAAAGGGATGCAGCAGACCCGTGTCCAGGGTGTCGCATAGGGATAAAAGGGTGACGTTCCTGACTTCACGCTCTCTCTTATCCCCCTCTGCTGACAGCCTTTTGGGGCCCTATGGCTTTTTCATAGTTTTTCAAGGGTTTCAGTTGGTCCGTTTGGTCACACATTTATTCACACTCCACGTGCATAAACACATTCACGCACTTCTCCCATTCATGCAATCACCTTGCGTCCAATCACCATTGTGCCGTGTTCATATTTTTCATTTAAATAATGAATTTATTTAAGTGGCACATGAGGAGATTCCTTAGAAGGTTCTGATGCAACAAATTGCTGATTCTTCATTCTTATCGGAAATAGTGGACATAGACAAGTTGAAAGTGCGTAACTTACTGGGAAAGAGACATTTTTACTTGCATTGTCTGTTTATTTTGATTGGATCTTTCACTGTGTTTGCCTTTGAAACTGCACAGACAATAGACAGCGTGAATGGTAGCTTTTGTAATCGCACGCACAGGGAATGAATCACGCCCCCCGTTTTTAGATATAGTGATGACAGACGGTGTATCTTTCAGAAAGACCAGGATCACCAGGATGACCAGGATGGCCACACGTCCTGTGTCAGAGCGCGCCCATCTTCGCGTGAGCGGAGGGTGATACCGGCTCCTCGTCTGTGTAAAACAGTAACCATGTCATATGCGGTGGAAAGCAGGCTCCGGCTCCAGAGTCTAATGAAGACTCGAGGGGAGCCCCCAATCCCTCGTCCCCGATTGTTTGTCTCACGATTCGCATCGAGGAAAAACAACACACCCAGCCTTTTAAGATGGTGGGAACCTTACGAACATAACTTGCAACTCGTTTAAGACAATCTGGGTCACCAGATAGCACCAGAGCTATTCTTGATACCAAAGCATATGTTGTCATTGTTTATAGTAGCTTCCATCTTGTAGGACAGTGAAGTTCTTGGAAAGCCAGGGTGGGGGATTCTGGTTTGTGGAGGAGGGGTGGGGTTGGGGTTGGGAGGACTCGTTCGGGATGAGGAGCACGTACTCACACAGGCCAGAGTGACGCAAGCGGCACATCAGAAGCATGCTTGCGCGGTCTGCCGTGACAACAGCTGATGCAAGCACAGGCGTGCCGGCCTCTCCTGCCCTCTCCTCTGCGGAGAGCCCTGATTCGCTAACGTCACCGCCCAGAATAACCACGACTGTGTACGGTGAGGAGGGGAGGAACCCAGGGGAGAGTGTGGGTCAACCCCCCTGTCCTGAGACAGCTGAAGAACACTGGGCTGAACGTTTTTCTTTAATAACAATTACAAAGCCTCTCAAAAATCCCAAGCAAAATCCAAAAAGACTCTTTTGCTATCGATTTTTAAAGAAACATTTTTTTTTTTTTTACTTTTTCTGTTTTAATTTTGGTGTGGTCTTTTCCTTTCTGGACCTAGAACCAGATTCCGGTCAAAATTATTTCTAAATTTTTTCTTGTATTTATGGTTCAGTTATTATGTCTTTTGATTGAAAAAATGATCTTCCTCTGTTATGGTATTTTGATATGTAATGCTTTTGGATTATTTGCTTTGTTACTTTGTTTGAGTACATATAGAATGTGCTATTACTTCATTTGGCTTAGTTTGTGTTCTTACTGGTTTTAAAAAAAGGATATTTTTATTCCAATAGCTTTTGGAAACCAATAAAGACAAACAAACAAACTCATCTGAGCTCTGAAGGCGACAGGTCTCTACATGAAATTGGTTGCAATATTTAAAAAAATATTTTTCTATTTGAATTTTGTTTGAAACAAAATGACATAAAATACATAAAACGTAGCATTACGGTTTAGTCACACAAGGCTTTATTAACTGGATGACAATTTTCAGTGTGTGTTTAAATGACAAAATATGGGCATACAATGGACATTCTTAACAAACGATATGTGAGTGAAACAAAATCCCATAAAGTATTTTTGGGAATAAGATGATTATTATGATTATTATTATATATATGCTTTTTCCATTGAGAAGAAAAGTGATTTGTCCATGCCAGCGAGTGTCCTTTGATCACTTTCAAATAAAGTTATATAGTTTTCATATATGTTCAAAAATAACATATGGATTATTATTTACATTTTTTATTAAGGGTGCCAATAATTCTGGAGCCCACTGTATATAGACACACATATGTAAATAATATGTGAGTTTCTGGAAAAGAAGTGAAGAGTAAATGCTTGATATATGATGGTCATGTCTCACCTGGAAAAGAAACCTGAATTGGGGCAGCATGGAGCCTAGTGGCTAAGGGTCCATGACTGAGACCCGGAAGGTTGGTGGTTCAAGCCCCGGTGTAGCCACGATAAGATCCGCACAGCTGCTTGGCCCTGGTCCCTTAACCCTGCATTGCTCCAGGGGGGGATTGTCTCCTGCTTAGTCTAATCAACTGTAAGTCGCTTTGGATAAAATGTGCAGCTAAATAAATGTAATGTAATGTAATTAAATCCTTTGGCTATAAACCAGGTACGTTAACGACTAAACCACACTGCTGCTCTGGCGACCTTTGAGTGGCATTTACCCGACTGCTCGGGTTTCTCCCGTACCCTCTGATACAGTACCGGGCAACACTGGACCCAGCGCTCTGCCAAGTTCAGAATAGTCCTCTATTTCAGATGCACGTCTGCATTTCAGACCATAAATCACACAAGAGGATTCCTTGAGCTCCCGGGGGCTAGACGTTGTGCAGCTAAAAGACAAACAAAGCGTTGACCGAGCAGACAGTCTCTGCTGGCCTGGCTTCAAATGGAATCGGCAATCTGGAATTTCAGGATGGAGTGGGTTCAGAAAGGTAATTATGACACCTCTAGAGACTTTTTCAAGGCATGAACAGCCGGTACCAACGACTGGTCAGTTATTTGTCATAAGCCTCTGCACATGGGAGGGTAAAACAACACTTATTTTGCTACTCCCTGTGCTTGGATACAGCCCGTAAGGTTGAATGGGTGACACGGCGACTGTCGGGGAACCCATCAGTTAGAGTTAGAGCTGTCTCTACGCTGTCGGAGCCCTCAACACCAATAACATCCGGCAGGGCTTCAATGCCCAATCACTGTCTTCTCTTCACATCTACCTTTGCATACTTTGTAAAGGCACGACCTTGTTTCACATAGAGGTGCCGGTCAGTGGGTGCACAACAGTTTATTTAAGCTGTGGGATCCAGGTACAACCTCCATATTGTTTTTTCCTTCAGTCCTTGCTTCCAGTTGGATACTAATATTTTCCATGACATACATGGGCAACTATACACGCCTACATTTAATATCTGGCGGACAAGTGCGAGGTTGGCGGCATTGCCCTTTAAGGTCACAATGCACAGAAGCCTCTTGAATATTGTTATAACGCGCACTCATATCGATAACGTCTCGAGAGCCCAGGCTCTTAGAAGTAGACTACGACACGCCAGGTAACGGTTTTCAATGTGCTGCTTCACGGCGTGCCACAGACGTGTTAACAGCTACGCGTAAATGATATGCAGTCGACGTGCTTTCTGCGCTCGGAGCGGTGATATTTATACCATTGCTCTCATTCGAAAGCAGCTGTTAAGTGTTCCACTGCTTCCCACGGACTCGTTAGTATTAGGACAGAAAGATTTGCTTAAGAAATGTATCCACTTGCTCCAATTTCACGGCAAGATTTGAGATAAATTACTTACACGTCACCCATTCTGTTTGTCAACAACTAAGAATTGCGCACAGTGGAAAATTCAATCCTCTCCCACATGTGACGTGTAGGTTTCCACCCCTGTGGGATCGCTGGCCATAGTTTAAACGCAACCCAAGCCATCTGTCCGCTCTCTCCGAAATCTCTCCACTGCGATGTAATATCGAACACCGGGGGGGTGGACAGAGGGGGACTTCTGTAGCCAACACGCCACATACACAACCCGCATGCGGCGAGCGAGACGCACCGTGAACACCGCTCACACAGTCGGCCATGTGGCAGAGTCAGCCTGCGGGGTGTCGTGGCCAGGTGTCCGCGAAACAGTAAGTAGCCAGCGAGCGCATGGGCAATGGCGAGCCTACAGAAAGAAGCCGCGGACAGAGTGAGTTGTACGTGGATTCGCGGCACAAGTTCCTGCTGGGCACGAGTGTTGGCTGTCATTAATAAAAAAAACTTTAGACTTTCGTGCCAATTAAATTCAATCTGCTGTGCTAATACAATCCCCTGGCAGCATAGCTACGGGAAGTATGTGCATGAACAATCTTCTCAAAATTGTTGTATATAGTGGAGAAACGACTGAATATTTCCCCAACTCCAACTCATTTTGCGTCTGCGCTTCCCTGAAAGTGCATGCATCGACAGTGGGCACAATGCCTTTCCGTTTTGAGTGCCCGGTGGTTAATTTCCCCCTGCTTAGTGGCTGTGCCCCAGAGGGTATATCTGGAGTTCATTGCTGCCCTGGTCTCTTGTCACGTTTTGGTTAGTTTCTGCCTACAACAAGCATGGATCGTATCTTGCCCACCGTAGTTAAAAGCAATCCAGGGGCAGTGAACTATATATGGCTATTGAAAAGGGAAAAAAAAGATATATATATATATATATATATATATATATTCCTTTTGTTAGACTATAGGTTACTATATGGCATTTATTATTAGTAATTACAATAGGCCAAGTGAGATATATAATTGTTCCTCCTCCGCTTAAACGTGCATTTAACAAAAAGCAGACATACCATTATCCAAGTCAGGGAATTGTAGCCATCAATATAGGTCTATAGCTACATGTGCGATAATAATTGTAAGATGAAAAACCAATGATTTGTAAAATGAGTGTCATAAGCAGTTATGTCATAGGCCTATGTGTATGGCTGAAAAAGCAAATAATCGTTTAAAAACTTTTTTGGTCTAAAAGTCACATCATAAATGTAGCCCACACTCTCAGGTTAATTCCATAGAAGAACCGTAGTTCAAGTGTTCTTTGTCGGGGAAAAACAATATTTGGACCTTTCTCACTTCACAAATATGATAGAGGGTTCCACGAAGAACTGCACATGTTTGGAGACGAGGCAAATCGCGAGATGCATACAAAACGGTGGTCAACTGGACGAGCCTATCGCTTCTCACCTAAAGAAAGCGATCTTGAGATGTGATCGATTTTCAGTTCAGAGCCTTTCCGTGACCTCCTGCTGGGCTGGTATTCCGTCTGTCTTCTATGTGAATCGGGGAATGTCTAAAAGTAGCACGGCATAGCCGGTTCCCGGTCACCCGACACTGCCTGGATACAGAGGTGTCGCTTCACAGATCTGTCTACACGAACCTGACGTCGTTTGCGGAGGTGGGGTTTCTTTGTCTGAGTCTTTCTTTGACGATATCAGTTGTGTTTTTAAACGCTTTCTCGCCCTGGCTACGCTGCAGCGAGAGAAAGCGGGAACGGAAAACGCCCGTTGAGGTTAATGAAAACGGAAGCCTCCTGGACCTGGAACCAGAAGAGATGCAGGACGAGGAGGATCCGATGGACTACTGCTACGGTGGGTGTTCGTTGACCATTTGTTACCTCCTAACAACACCAGTGGGTTATCTGGTTACAGTAGGCCTATTTAGATTTCTCTAATTTCCTTCTATGGAGCAGGTCAATAACTCTCATTTGTATTCATTAATGACCTCTATTACTCAAAAGCGTATGTCCCTTTCCATACCTCTATATGATTTAATGTTTCTATGCCTTTGTCTATAATTTGTTATTGTGGAATAAACCAGGTTCTGCTGAGAGTACTTGATTATACAATTAACCGAACCAGCCAAGCTTGTGACTCTCCAAGACCAGGGTTGCAGACTCCTGGTTTAATAGTCGTATCTTCTGCTGTATGTTACTTCAGGAGGGTACCACCGTGTTCAGATAGGGGACACCTTCAACCGACGATACCAGGTTCTGAGGAAGCTTGGCTGGGGCTACTTCTCTACGGTCTGGTTATGTTTGGACCTCAGGTACTGTAGAGTGCCACTGGACCCCATGGAAAACAAACCATTGCTGAGGATTCCTGATCACTGACTCTTTTCACAGACAAGTTTTAATACTGGAACAGATTTGATTTTCATTTGATTTGTTTGCACAAAAATAAAAAGCATAAAGGGATAACATCATACATACAATGCAAGACCATTTGTTTGGGAGAGGAAAGAATCCCTAAGGGGCTTATCAGAGTCCTCCCCTAATCTCTCAACCAGAATCTCTCAATCTGGTTCCCAAACTCTCAGTCACCTCACTGTTTGCATCACGGTCAAGAACACATCACAGAATCTCTATTTCACATTCTAATCGGCTGCCACGCATACAAGGGAATGTATATAGCAAGCACGATAGAATCGTGGAACTGTTAGCAAAGGATCTCTTACCATCATACCCATCTACAGTGAGAATGTACACGCATTCCTGTGTCACTCCATGTTCAACCTTTGCAATAATACTAATTTACTTTACAATGTGTTTGCTAATACTCCAGATGTTGTTGTTGTTGAAAAGCAGGTGTCCATTTTAGAGGTTGGTTGTACATTTGATTTCAGCTTAGAAGAGGCCTTCCTCTTGTGTCAGCCATAGAACAACTTGGCTACAAGTGTAAACTGTTCGTTTTTATATTTGGCAGCCTTGACAATGTCCACAGACTAGTGTTGAGGGGTCTGCAACTGGCAGGAATGCCAAAATTGCGAGCAATGGCAAGATATTGCTCCCTGTCAGCAATAATAGGTAGCCGCCATATTTGGAGGCAGCGCTGCTACCTGTACCCCTAATAATCCTGTGTCCATGTCATTATTCTGTACTGTGTGTCTATATTGTTTATGTCCTTTATTGTCACTCTGGTTTGTGGGCATGAATAAAAGTATTAAATGTGTCCATGCTGCAGGCTGAGTAAAGAGGTGGCTGTAAAGGTGTTGAAGAGTGGGGCAGGTTTCACACAGGCTGCTCAGGATGAGTTAGCACTACTGCGCTGTGTGAGTATCTCATACACACCTTCTATGGCAGCTACACTACTCTTTCTGTCTCTATCTCCACCTCTCCCTCTTGCTCTCTCTTTCTCTCTCTGCACTCTCTGTCTGACTCTCTCCCTCTGTCTCTCTTTACTGTGGGCACTCAATAATAGCCCTATGCAAGGGTCATTTCAGTAGTAAATTCCTGGGTTGTGCAGGACTGTTCCAGTACTAAATAAATGATTGGGTCGTGCAGTGCATTTCGGTCAAGTGTGCCTGGGTTTTGCAGGGGCATTTCAATACAGAACTGATGTGCTCCCTGGTGTAATATACAGATATGACCAGCTTGAAATGACCAGCTACCAGCTGTTTCAAAACATAGCTTGAGCTGATCAAACCATGTTGAGTATGGAGCTGGTCTGAACTGGACAACCAGCTACCAGCTGTTTCAAAACATAACTTGACATGTTTTTTCAGCAGGGCTGTATTGAATCTGGCTGTTCCCCCCCCCCCGTACCGCACCTCCCCCACCCCCCCACCCCACCCCACCACCAGGTCTGCGGGCCCAACAGGAAGCACCCACACAGCCAGAACATTGTCCAGCTGCTGGATGAATTCAAACTAGCCGGAGAGAACGGGATTCATATCCTTGTGTTCTCCGTGTTCCTGGGGCTGCCGGTCAGAGAGACAGCACTGCGATGGCCTGAGTGGCCCTGGGTCTCCGGGGGGCAGGGGAGGGTGGGTGTGTGCTGGCGGAATGGGGCCTTAACTGCTGCTCTCAGACGTGTGTTTGGTTCTGGAGCCGCTGGGTCCAGATCTCCACAGCTGGCAGAAATGCTTTGGGAACCCCGGTCTCCCGCTTCCCTGGGTCAAGCAGGTCATTAAACAGGTTAGCGTTTCTAATTACCCTGATGCATGTTATGAATATTACATCAATGCACAGTATACACCCATTTTTCTAACAATAGCTGAAAAGTATATAGATATGATCAGTATCATGAACAAAATCAAGAAATAATTGATAATACTTTAGTCAAAATGTAGTCATATGCTCTGAATAAACTTAATTTGCATGGCTATTTACAGTACACAAAGCATAATGCGAGTTTTATATTTAAGTCTCAAAAGAATGTAAGTGTTTTCACAACCGTGAGATTACCAAACAAATTGTTTTGTTGTCTGCAGGTTCTGCAAGGGCTGGATTACCTGCATAGCCAGTGTAAAATCATACACACTGACATCAAACCTGAAAATATCCTGCTGTGCTTGGGGAAGCAATATTGCAGGCCGGCAGCAGAGGGCGCAGTTTGCACACAATTCCCTAGTGAAGAGTCTCCGTGCCAGTACAGTGCAGGTAATCCAAGCCCTTTTACATCACAGACATTAGCTTACACATTCAGCAGCCAGAGGCGTATAGTTTTAACTGCATTCCTCCTTTGTGGACCTAGCATAAATAAATAGCCAGTCCAGTTGTTCCACCATCTTTGGGCCTGTGTCTCATTCATGAGAAAACCTGCAGAAGCACTGCTGGAAGGGAGATGAGGTGACTGGTCAGAACTTAGCCAAAACCCAGCATTTCAACTCATGGCAATTATTTATTCTTAGAATAACCTTGACCATTTTCTGTCCTTGTAGACTAGCTGAAATGGAAGTTACGGTATGACGTATACGTGAAAAAGCTCTTTCGGGGGACATTTTTCACACACACGCACCCAAGCACAACAGTACAAGCTAGGCTTTGAAATAGCTGGTAGGTGGTTGACCAGCTCAGACCAGCTTCTCCACTCAACATGGCTTGACCAGCTCAGTCTGTGTTTTGAAACTACTTGTAGCTGGTCATTTTGATCTGGTCATTGCTGGATTTCACAGCAGGGTTAACTCAACCAGTAGGGACATGGTGGAGTCAGTCTGTGTGTGCCTACTTCAGCTCCAGTGAACAAGTCCAGTGACAGCGGGTCGATATCCAGCCGCACAAAGGGGATTTCTGTCAAGTTAGCAGATCTAGGGAGTTCCTGCTGGGTGGTGAGTAGGTCTACTGACATATGAAACCATATATGTATACACTCACCGAGCACTTCATTAGGAATATTTTTACTTTATTACACCTACTTAGGGGTGGCACGGATGGTGCAGCACTGCTGCCTCACAGCAAGGAGGTCCTGGGTTCGAATCCCGGTCGGCCAGGGCCTCTCTGTGCAGAGTTTGCATGTTCTCCCCATGCTTGCGTGGGTTTCCTCTGGGTACTCTGGTTTCCTCCCACAGTCCAAAGACATGCAGGTTAGGCTGATTGGAGAGTCTAAATTGCCCGTGGGTATGAGTATGTGAGTGAATGGTGTGTGTGCGCTGTGATGGACTGGCGACCTGTCCAGGGTGTATTCCTACAATCATGAAGATACGGGTCAGGAGCTTCAGTTAATGTTTACATCAACTGTCAGAATGGGGGGAAAATTTGATCTTTGACCGTGGAATGATTGTTGGTGGCAGACAGGGTGGTTTGAGTATCTCAGAATGTGCTAAATAATTAAGCTAAAGCTAATAAAGTGCTCGGTGAGTGTACTATATACAGTATATTCTGTTTTTGATGGGAAATGGGAAAAACTAATGAAATTTAGCTTGGTAAATAACACACACTGTCAAACTCACAGAGTGTGTTTCTGTGGTTCTGAGAGATAAAAACTGAAATGGGCCCTCGTCTCTGTCCCGTGTCGTTACCTAAACGCTCTGCCAGTACAAGCACTTCTGTGATGAGATCCAGACCCGTCAGTACCGGTCCCTGGAGGTCCTGCTGGGTTCTGAGTACGGACCGCCGGCTGACATCTGGAGTGTGGCTTGCATGGTGAGCAGGACCCCAAACACACGACCTGCCTTTTCCCGCCTCATTCTGTGCTCGTTCAAGGCTTTGTTCGACGAGAACGTTGCGGGCTGAAGCTAACCGTGCTAGCGGAGCTTGACCACTTCGCTCTGCTGCCACAGGGCGGCTTGCGCATCCTGCCAGCCGCGTGAACGGCTCTCTCTTTTTCCCAACTGAGGAGCTTCTCCACCCTTCACTGCTCATTTTCTGCTGCAGTCTGAGCACTCATCTTTTTACACTATACCTTGACTCCTCTGCGGGAGTGTACCTCGATCAATTGCCGTTTGCTTAACCTGTATGAATTTTTTTGCCTGTTGTTGTACTTTGTAGTCTAATCTAGGTGCAGTCGTATTTGTATTTATATTGTATTTGCATTTGTATTTATCTTAGTACTGTAGGTAGTCATAATTCCTGACTGACATGGCCTGTTTGCACTGTTCCTGAAGACACTGTGTAGGCTAGCTGAAAGCTAGATTGGCAGCAGTAATGGCAGTGCAAGACCAATAGCAATCGTAGTCATAGTGTTTGTCAGATGCTAAGGTGTTGCTAGGTGGTTGCTAGGCTTTTATAACAGCCAATCACAGAGGTGAGGTGTTACTGCATAATGCAAGGCAATTGGTTTAATGGAAGTATATGAAGCATATAAGCATTATATAAAACTAATGTATGAAGTATAGAAGTTGCGAGGGTATTACTAGTCAGTTGTTAGGTGGTTGCTAGGTAATCATAGGCTAGGCGTGAGATGAATATTTATTGCATAATGCAAGGCAGTTGGTTTCATGGCAGTGTATGAAGCACATACTTAATGTATCAAGTCACTTATGAACTCTATATGAACTCTGCAGAGGCAAGAACTCTGCTAGAGGGCAGAGGGCATTTGCATATCAAATGTGGATTAACTGGACTGTAGAAATGGCAGTTAGAGTTTAGAGTTAGAGTGGTTGGAAAACTGTATTCAAACCAACGCTCATAAGTCACAGTCAAAGCTGACATTCTGAGAAACTGTATGAAACACTGAACATTTTTATGTATATTATGTGTATGTAGTGTAAAAACTTAGAGAGTAATCGCAGTTTAAACAATGCCAAAAAATATATATTCCGTCTGCCACCACTCTCGCAACATTCCACCTTTCATTTCAGTGATGGGAAAATGTGAATTAAAAGTTAAATAATTCAGTATAAAAGATATAAATAAGATAATTAATTGCACACCTCTCCTAAGTAAGCTGAACAGTTTCCAGGTGAAAGTATGCCAAAGTAGATGGTGCCAAATAACTGCGGAGAATAAAGATATGAATAAATAAAGATGGAATAAAGAATAGTGAAGATAACACAAGTGTGCTAGCTTACAGCTGCCCCACTAAATAATGTTCATGGCTGTACAACTGTTCTTTGTGAATTGTAGCTTATCCAACCTGTTCAGTAGTTTGTTCTAATGATCTTGATATGTACTTTTTTTATACGTTGCTTTGGATAAAATCTTCTGCTAAATAAAATGTAAAATGTCATTTCTTTACAGGCTTTTGAGCTGGTCACTGGTGAGCCACTGTTTGAGCCCAAGAGAGGGAAGACCTTCTCCTTGGAAGAAGGTATGTTTGAGAACTGAGTAACAGAATGGGCAACAGATAACTCAATTTCATCTCTTCCAAATTAACTTAATCCAAATGTTTTCTTCCAGACCACTTAGCTCACATTATAGAGCTTCTGGGAAGAATCCCTGCTTCTGTGGCTCTGTCTGGGAAATATTCTGATTACTACTTCAACCAGAAAGGTGAGAAATATGTTTACACTGTACTGGTCCAAGTATTTTTCATGAATCATCATAAGTGTGAGCATGTGAGATCAGTAAGTTTGGGGTGTCAAATAGCAAAACACTTACTCTTCAGCAAAGCAAAATAATTATTTATTTTGAAGATTCTGTGCAATTACGTTTTTGTGATTTACCAAGTTCATTCAGCTACAAGACAATGATATACTGTATATTTACTTAGTCCAGATACGTAGAGAGGAAAATGTTTAAAGGTACAATCGGTATACAGCTATACAATGTTTTGGTACAGAGTGTCCGTCAACTCTATATTTTCAAACCCAAATTTAATTTCACAGGCAGAGGGTGAGTCAACATGTCAGTGAGCCTTTTTCAATGGTAGGACGGGATCTACAATGCTAAAATCTTACCTACTGTACCTTTAAGTTTCCTTCGGGTGTAGACTATGTACACCACATCTACTCTGTAATGGATCACTTCTGATACGCACCCCACAAAACAGATAAACTGCTGATTGATTACAACATAAATCATTACGCGACTAAATGACAAATACAAATCCTTTGGTTCTAGGTAGTATGGATCTAAATAAAATGGGCTTAATATCAGAGTATGCTTTCTTTGGTTCTTTATGTATATTATGTTGTTCAGTTCAATATTTTGATTGCGTAGTAAACCAATGCTGAGTGCCCTTTAAGTGTTTTGTTTTAAGCAAGAAAACCACATACTTGCTCTCTCACTCTTTATTTTCTCTTTCTCCTCACACCTGTTTGCCCCCCACCCCGCCCAGGTGACTTGCGTAGGATCAGCATCCTGCGGCCGTGGGGTATGTACGAGGTCTTGGTGGAGAAGTACCACTGCAGCCTGAAGGAGGCCACCCTATTCTCTGACTTCCTGCTACAGATGCTGAACTTCCTGCCAGAGAGAAGGGCAACTGCAGCCCAGTGTCTCTCTCATCCCTGGCTCAGCTCGTGACAGCAGCTACTGTTGAATAACGATGACCTCTGATCTACGACACTAATTTCTACAGTACATATTGATACCCTGTTCTAAATTAGATATAGCCCAACTGGTACTGGCAATTTCAGTGGATAACCAGACCAGAGGATGTAAGAGTTTTTTTTATTGAACTGAACTCATTTTAAACTATACATTTTTACTGACATTTTTAATTATGTATTATCTGTATTTATATGTGCCTTTTTATAAATGGTGCATTCAGGATGAGACAAATTCAATGTCTAAATGTCACAAGATAATGATACATAATGACAAATAGAACTATAAGGACATAAGGTGGATGAAATAAAGTTTTAGGGTAGACAAAAAAGATCTACATAATATTTACATATTGTTCTTTGCAAACAGTTCACTGAATAGATTTTAATCGGAGTATCTTTTTTTTGTGTGCCCATGAAGGCAATTAGGCACTGGAGCCTAATTGCAGTTTTTTAATATGAAATAAAATATCCAAATATCCATGCTACCTCTTTTAATATACATTACAAGAGATACACTCACAATTCTGTAGACTCTGTAGAGTCTTCATGGCTGTGCAAATATGGCTATAATGTTACTGTAACCATTATACATCATATGGTGAGGAAAATTCAATTGTATTATCCTGCTGCAATAATCCATTAAAAACGGCGTATTATCCGTATATACATACTAGCCGTATATGCATATTGTCCGTTATGCGAATATTACCCAGAATAATGTACATATTATCTTAATAAGAATGAACAGAATAAACTGCACATAATTTAGCTTTACGTGGATTTTATCGTCATGTGCATATTATCCGTATGCTGTGTTATGTGTAAATTTGGTGTTTCTTCAAGTCCGTGACGGATAATGCCAATTCCATTTGAGCATCAATTTCTTTGTTTTTCTGGAAGTGATTTCTTATTCCTCAACTTAAGTATCCTGTTCCTTTTCTGCTCATAATGGGCCCTTTTGTTTCAAAAACAAGTATACACGCTAAATATGCCATTTCGTGTAGGACTAATCCACCGTTATTTAAAGTAGGATAACAGCTATGCTATTGACCATGAAAGGGGTTGGTTTGGAATACATCTATACAGATACATATCCAAATACATCCATTTTGATACAACTTAATTCAACTTAAGTGATTTTCTGTTTCTTTTTTATCTCCCATATTTTTCCTGTTGATTACATTATCAGAAATCCTCAATTCCCTTCAATTATATATTTCTCTTCCCAGCCTAGACATCTTTCTAGTGTTTGTGCTCAGTTTTTGTACCAAGGGGTAGATGGATTGGCTTGTGCGATTTCTTCCAGATTAGTGAGAAACATACTTTAATAGTGTTTAATTAATGAACACATACAGGCGATACAGAACTTGGCTCGAATTAGGAGCGCTTGGTTGGTGTCGGGAACAGCATTTCCACCCGACAGCTATTCCCTGCTGGACCCGTTTGGAATTCGACTTCCATGCAAGTGTGTAGCGCACAGATCTGTCGTTTAGCGGGTTAGCTTGCTAACTGTATAACGGGAAATGAATGGAATTGGAGACGGTTTAACCAATAATTTTAAATAACAGATCGGTCAATGTGTCTAAACCCATCCACGACTAAGCTAGCTCGCTAGCTAACGCCTGTCCTCTTGAATTGCTTGTTAATTAATATAGCGAGCAGTAGCTAGCTATCGCTACCTAACATAGCTAGCCAGTTGGCTGACTAGCCAGAATTAGCTTGCTAGCGAACAAGCTACCTTAATTGCAAAAAATACTGTGAGTCGTCCTCAGAGCCTCTAAAGCTAACTGAATAACTTAGTATTAGCTAATTTGCGTGCTGTCTCAAGGTTAGCCGCCCTCCAGTTCTACAAGCTGCAAGTGGATCCTAGGTAGCTCTGCGTAGTACAGGTTAGTAGCCAGCCAGCTAGCTAGCTAGCAAGGAGTGGCTGGGAGTTTTTTGGGGGAGGTTTACCGTTAGTGTTTGCACGACATGGACGGCATCCCCGGGCAATGCTGGCTAATTTGACTAATTTGAAGAGGGTGATGTTTTCGTGCTAACTTAGCTTCCAGGCTGCACCAGTGACTGTTAACAGTAGGTGACTTGCTAGTTACTGTTCACCAGGCAACTCCCTCATTAGATACTATCTTTTCAGCTAGCTAGCTAGCTAGCTAGGTAACAGCACGTTTTTTTTATAGTTTGAGCGTCACATCTGTAAAACTAGCACATTCTAGGCTATATTGTCATAAGGTACATGAGGTTTTCAGACACTGATGCCTCATACGTTAAGTCCTGGTGGGATACCATTAAAGTAAATTGGAGCTAGTTATGTGCTTGAATAGATACTAGCCTATTTTAATATTGGCAGCCTGATCTTCATGGACCAGACTGTCTGGATGTCGCTAATATACCATGTTCTTATGCTCAGATTTCTGCAGATTTTCCACTCAGTGCTGATGTGTGTATGTGCACGTATGTTCGCAAATTTAACCTTAACACACATTAAAATGTAACTGAGCAGTGTGAAAATACTTCTATGTTGAATACATTAACCATGTGACGCTATATTATGCGTTTCTTGCTGGCTATGAAAGTATACATTGTCAGCTCAGTGCTAGCCATTTTTGGAAAGATGTCTACCCCTGCTAACGTTAGCAGCTTTCCTATGTAAACGCCATTGACTATTTTTGCTTATTTTTCTCGAGTTAGGAAAGAGAATGGAACCGTCGCAGCAGGGTGGCCCCGACCCCGCCTCAGAGGAGGTGAACCCCGCCTACCTGCAGCAGCTGCGGGAGTTGGACATACCTGAGGAAGCAGCCAAGCAGGTACCTGCTCCACTCTCCTCTGGGCCATGAGCTTCGTCAGGTCTCCTGCATTCAGTCCCTCCCTGACATGGGCCTCTATCCTTATCCGCTGCATCTTAACGTGTTCAAGCAGGATTCCCTGCGCGTATTAATACCATTTGAATTGAATATCAGCTTAACAGCATTGGTCTGGAATGCACAGTTAACTTCAAACCGACAGCCAATTTAGTTGGAAGTACATCCGCCTGTGTACAGTAGTTCAAATGTTGATTGGTAATTTTGCCAGAGGTTTGAGTGGCCAGACGCAGTACACTGCTTGGATATCTGTATTGCAGCCCTTGCAGTCAAAGGCTACTTGGCCTTTGTACATTACATTACACTACAGATATTTAGCAGGTACTCTTGTCCTGCGTGTCTTGCCCAGCTTCTTGTATTTTTCTTAGTGTCCATTTATACAGTTGCTTAAATAAATATGTTTATTATTATTATTAAATACTGGAGCATTTCAAGTGGAGTACCTTGCTCAAGCATTGTCATACGGTACCTGGGAATTGAACTGCGACCTATGTTTACAGGCCCAGTCCCATAACCAGTTATACGACACTGTCGTGCATTCTGCCGTTTCTGTAAGTGAGCCTGGGCTGTGTGTTCGCTTCCTCTCAGGCTCTTATACACACCAGAAACGTGTCTGCAGAGGAGGCTGCCATGTACTACTTCAACAAGCTGGAGAACGAGGTTATTATTATTATTATTATTATTACAGGTTGCAGTCCTGGGGGTACTGGTAGTAGCAATGATAATATTCGTTGTAGTAACTGAAGCAGAATTAAATGAAGCAGTTTCTTGATGACTGACTGACTGAATGGTCTGCCGACTAGCCTCAAGTTTACTTGTAAAGATGACATATTACCTGGTGATGGGCGGTTGCTAGGAGCAGCAGTAGTCATAGTGGTAGTACATTTTCAGTTAATTGATTCATAGATTGATTAACAGATGCTCACATCCTAGGTAGCTTTCAAATTTAAAATTTAAATAAGAAAAAACGTACCTCAAATCTCACATATTATCCTTGTGTCTGCTGATTTGAGAATTAAAGCCCATTCTTTTTTTCCAGGAGGAAGTTGATGATGATCTTGTATTCAAGATGGTGTTTGTGGTGAATATGGATCTGTCCATGGGGGTGGGAAAGGTCAGTGTCTCCATATTAACAAACGTTTTTCAGATTTGGTGTAATATTTCCATGCTTTCCATTACCATGTTGATTAATACTTTTGAAAATGTTGGACTTGCTCAGGGACCTTCATGAAGGTGCACACTTGTAAGAAATGAGAGCAGCTGAATTTAGATGTGCTTGTTGTGTGAAGTTTGAGCAGCTGAATTCAGAAGCACTCTTGCTGTGTCATGCGAGGGCAGCTGAATTCAGACACTCTTGCTGTGTGAGCAGCTGGATATATACTCGCTCTTGCTGTGTGATGTGAGAGCAGCTGAATTCAGACGCACTCTTGCTGGGTGACATGACAGCAGCTGAAATCAGACACACTCTTGCTGTGTCATGCGAGGGCAGCTGAATTCAGACACGCTCTCGCCGTGTGAGCAGCTGAATTCAGACGCACTCTTGCTGTGTGAGCAGCTGAATTCAGACACTCTTGCTGTGTGATGTGAGAGCAGCTGAATTCAGACGCACTCTTGCTGTGAGAGCAGCTGAATTCAGACACACTCTTGCTGTGTGAGCAGCTGAATTCAGACGCATTCTTGCTGTGTGAGCAGCTGAATTCAGACGCACTCTTGCTGTGTGAGCAACTGAATTCAGACGCACTCTTGCTGTGTGACGTGAGAGCAGCTGAATTCAGACGCACTCTTGCTGTGTGAGCAGCTGAATTCAGACGCACTCTTGCTGTGTGATGTGAGAGCAGCTGAATTCAGACGCACTCGATGTGAGAGCTGCTGAATTCAGATGCACTCTTGCTGTGAGAGCTGCTGAATTCAGACACACTCTTGTTTGCATGCAGGTGGCAGCGCAGGTTGCTCACGCCGCGGTGGGGCTGTACCAGGCCCTGCAGGAGAAGAACAGCTGGAGGGAGATGGCATGGAAGTGGGACCGCACTGGGTAAGTCCACGACCCCATCGTGAGTAGCCAATGCCCTTTCACGTTCAGTGCAGGACTTGATCCCATTTTATATCCCCAAGCTTATAAATACATTCTCAAAATAGGCCTCATTTTATAAATGTGGCATGTGAAATTGTGGGATGTGTTTGACATTGTATTTCGGGTATTTCACGAAAACTCCAAACAATGGAGTGGTCTGTCAATGGATGAGTGAACTAGATGGACTTGCTAATGGAGTTATTTTATACAGTCTCTCTGACCTGCTGCTGCCAGAGGGGGCAAGGGTAGAGGGAGGGTGACGGGCAGGGGGAAAGCGAGATCATTTCAGCACACTCCATGAGCATATACAGTGCAGTCCATAAGTATTTGGACAGTTATTTTGGCTCTGTTCTCCAGCACATTGGATTTGAAATGAAACGATGAATATGAGGTTAAAGTGCAGACTGCCTTCAGTTTGAGGGCATTTACATCCATGTCGGATGATCCGTGTAAGAATTGCACCCCCCCCCTCCTTTAGGGGACCAAAAGTAATTGGACAGTTGGCTTCTCAGCTGTTTCTGATCAGTCAGGTGTACTCAGTAGCTTTCTTAGTGTGCACGTATACGAAAGCTTTCAGCATCTAGTCCTGATTCTAGGATTTTGATTGCCTTGGGTGGTCCGTGGGGGACACTTTTGTGTGTGACACCGCCTTCCTGTCCCCACAGGGCACAGAAAGTGGTGATGCAGGGCACTAATATGGCACACCTACTGGAGCTGCAGGCCTTGGCCATGAGTCTCAGCCTTCCCACGTACCTGGTGCAGGATGCTGGCCACACCCAGGTGAGCACCTCTCTTCAACAAGTATATTTCAGAGCCATTACATTATTGGCATTTGGCAGACGCTCTTATCCAGAGCAACGTACAGTTGATTAGACTAAGCAGGAGACTATCCTCCCCTGGAGCAATGCAGGGTTAGGGGCCTTGCTCAAGGGCCCAGCGGCTGTGCGGATCTTACTGTGGCTGCACCGGGATTAGAACCACCGACCTTGCGTGTCCCAGTCCTTGCGTGTCCCAGTCCCCTGTTCTTCCCGTGAACACTCAAGTAAATTCTATTGGTGTTTTCATCCTGGAGAATCTCTATAGAGGAGTTACAAGAAAGCAGATTCAGTGTCCACATGTTTGACAGTTTAAAAAGGTTTAAAAACATGTATACGTAATTTGCTACAGTTGCCACTTCAACTGCTAAGCTAACGGTTGTGATTAGGGATGCATCAGTGTGGTTTTTTTAGGTCGATCTCAGGTTTTTCCCCACCCGTATCCGCCAATGCCGATTTCTAAAGCTTTTCAGACATGCCTACACAGGTAATTCGGTGATATCACGAACGAAAGATGTAATGTAATTGCAACACACTCCCAGGAAATTAAAGGACATTTTTTTGTTCTTTTCCTTATGTAGTATCATCCCCTTAACTGGACTGAACAGCAATTTAATTTAATTTTTTACCAAAAAAAATCCATGTTGTTTAGTGACACTCTGTTAACTCTGCACTAGGAAAAAACCTTATTTAGTGCTATTTTACATATTAACCCTGCACTTTTATTAAGCTAGTTGCAATGAAATATCTAATATTTAGTCAAAAGATGCAAAAGACTTGTGTAAACTTAAGACTGGCAAATGGTTTAAAAGGTCTGTTGGTGTGTCAAATCAAAATGAACCAAAATGAATACCAAATAAATAAATAATTAATAAAATGAGTAGCAATTTAGTAAATAAAATGATTGAAACAGTCTTTAGCATAATAATAATAATAATATTATAGTTATAAACCAGTAATATATGTTATATAACTATATTATAAAGCACATTTTTGGATCCTATTACAGTCGGTTTCAGTTATTTGTCATACAAAGTACAATGTGCTGATCCGATTGCGCGCTTTAAAGCTCTGCCGATTCCGATTCCCTTCCTGCATATCGGTGCATCCGTAGTTGTGCTGTAGGTGTTGACGGTGATAAACTCCCTGCAGGTTTGTGTAAATTGATTGTGCATCCCTGGGTAGGTGGAGCCTGGCTCTCGCACTGTCCTGGCCCTGATTGGAGAAGAGGAACTGGTCAGCAACGTGACCGGCAGCCTGAAACTGCTCTGAGGGCCGGGGGGGGACACGCCCCGCAGCGCACCGCGGCGAACAGCAGGGGGCAGCATCGGCTTTCAGCGGGAGGGTCCTGGCACACTAGCATCGCAAAAAAACAAAAAAAAAACAAAGCGGGGGGGGGGAAAAAAACAGCATAAAAAAAACTCACAGCCATCTTCTCAATTCTGTTCCATCACCGCCACAAACCGGCAGGGTTGGGGGGGTGGGGTCTGGTGGGGGTGTCGAATCGGAGAGGCCCCTGTAGCCATAAAAGGAAAAAACTGATTTTTGGACAGTTAAAAAGACATAGTTGCAAGAAGGTAATCAGGAGTCAAAATTAGCTTTTAGCTGTAGAATTGGATGACACTTATAAACGCTGTCATCCACCTGTCGTTATTTAAAAGATTATATCCTGCTGAAAGAAATGCTGCAGGAGACGATATATCTGTTTATGGGTTATTTTTAATCTAAAGTAGTAAAAGTGAGTCAAAGTTTATTTGGAACCGTCTTGTGGATACCCCTTGAAAATAAGGACCTTCTGTTTTAATAGTGTGATTAAATAGGGCCATGTTGCCTGTTGTATTGGTGTACAGATTGGGTAGATGTTGCTGTTTTTATCCTAGGGGAGTGCTAGCAGTGAGTTATAACAGTATACGTTCATGTAGAATGGCTATCATAAGTTATGCGTTTTCTCTGCGGTGCCATTTCCAACGATCCCTTCTGCATCCGGGTCCGTTCCTCTGTGGGAGTTGGGAAATGGAGTTCAGTGTGATTGACTTCCTCCCCCTTTTTTTAATACGATTCCCAGACCGGAGAACAGCTCGGGGCTCCACTGCGGTCCGTTCTCCGGTCGTCACGTGACGTCTTCCCCCTTGCATTGCCGCCCTCCCCCCTCCTTTTGTCCTCGTCTTTTTGTCGGAGACCCCGAAAGGGTTTTTCGGGGGACTTTGGCGTCCGCCCTGACGGAACTTGGCGGTACACGAGAGCGGGAATGGGCGCGCTCTTAATTTGTAATATAACGGGCGGGAGGCGGAACAGGGTTCGCGTCGAACGTTCTTAGTCATTCCAGATGTGAAGTGTGTAAACGCACGGAGGACTGTGCATGATTCCGCATGGTGTGTATGAATATGCACACACACACACACACACACACCCACACCCACCCACGCACACACACACATATACTCCCAAGGTTATATCAGCTGTAGGAGGCCCTGTTCCTGCAATTCCATTGTCCTGCAGGTTTTCCTGTCCATGAATGGCAACAGAATAAGCCAGAATAAGTTTCTTTGTTGAAACTTCTTAAATTCCTGTCTTGGAAAAGACAAGACAAAAATTGGCATTCATAATTATTTTCATTCTTTTGCAACTAACAAATGCATGTATTTCTCGCTAACTTACTATCTTGATTTGTTTAATACATGGATTAGCAATGTCAGAGGGACTTTGCAAACAGTTTGGCTTGTAGCTCATTGGATTGTACAGCCAAATGACAAAGACTGGAATTTGCTGCCAAGAGGACAAGCTAGTGGGTGCCTGCACAAACCCAGTATAATTACAAAGTGGCGCATTTTTAACGGTAGGTTCATGTTCAGAATTGCCTGGCTTTCTGACCATTTCACTTGCAACACTAACAATGATTATTCAAAAATCCTGAATTTGAAAATGAATCTGAAAATGGGAACCTTGAATCTAGAAATATGGGCCAAATTGGAAAAGAAAACCTGCAGGTTATATGTCATTGTAGGACAGTTTGCCAGCCCCCGTTGATAGAGGGAGCTCACTCCGTACAGAACTGACAGTGCTTGTGCTCTATGCCAATAACAAACACAAAATAATGCAGTGCTTATGTACAAAAAAAAGCAAAGTCATGCTGAAATGTGTTTTTTCTTTTCTTTTTTCTCTTTTTTTTTCTCTTTCCTTGTTTGGTAACCTTGGTGAAGGTGATTTCCATTCTGCAGTAATATTACCCTCTTACATAATGTGCCATTTTGACATGTGGAACACTGACAAGGGAACTATGAACTGCACCAAAAATAATTTACAAAAAAAGTGTAGCCTAAGTTATTGTAAGGATTTCCAGTGTGTAGAGAGAGGGCAATATGTTATGTGAATATATTATGTAAAATATATAGTATTTAAACAAAATTTCTGTTGGTAAATGTTCTTCACCCATAAATGTTAGGCTTCAAGCCATTTCAAATAACTGTTGCTTAATGCTCATTCTGCTGCTACATTTGAGTTAACTGTGCTTGCTAATAGCAATTTTAAAATGTGTTAAACTGTGGGGAATATTAAAATAATCCATAAGTGAACTGAGCTTGTACTTGTGGCTGGAGTGTTTTATAAACACCACATCTTATTTTATGACAGCTTTTCTCAAAGCTGCATGCATAACCGACATTACCATTTTCACACAGGGTTGAAATACGGCGGTCTAACTATGAATATGAACCCAGCATTTACAAGAGGAGATGATTTTCTCGCTCATGGTTAGTTAATGTCGAATGTAGGAGTGTCCAAGCTTAACTGAAAAGGGCCTGTATGGGTGCAGGAAATAGTTTTAACCAAGCGTGAGCCAACTTGATTTTACTTATCAAGGTCTTGTTTGAAGACCTGATTTATTAATCAAGTGTCGTAGAGCTAGGCTAAAACAAAAACCTGTACCCACACAAGCCTTTTTGGATCAGACTCTGTCTGTCATGTTGGCATCGGCGCATTTTATTACCTGAACAGGTAAGATGAACAATGACACACCTACATGCTATTCACTTCAAACCTCTATTTAAGCCTCAAGAATCAAGGTTTCCCTCGTTTGCAATGATGTGAAGATACAAAGTTAAACAGGAAAATAAGCAATTGTAAAACATCAAAAGGGAACAATAAATTACTAGTTAAAACAATTACACACTGAAGGGCCTTGGTTCTGATTATAGTCCAAAGTTACTGAGAACACGTCTGTGTTTGTGTTGAAGATAATCCTGCATAAAAACTAATGGCTGATTTTCCAAGATCAGAATAGACACACAGGACTTTAAGCAATAGACAGTTATTAGAGCAAGTTGTGCTTGCAGCTGAAGCTGTGTTTTACTCAATGCAGAATATCCTGGACGAAAATAATCTGGAATGCAAAAAAAGAATTGCCTGCACCCTTTAGTGGAGTGGTTGATGTCCAATGTCTTTATTGGTGTGGTGTGATTGCAAAGTGCTAACAGTTCCTGATAGCTAATGAAGTACCCTATTGAGCTTTCTTCAGTGAAGCTGTTTAATTGGATCCAAGGTGGGTTGTTGTCTTTGAACAAAATATTTAATCTGAACTTGTTTAGTCACAACATTCAGTGGTAAAAAGAGTTTGCTGAATCTCAATAACAAGATGTTTTTGCCCACAGAACTGCTGCTCACTGGGTGTTCTTTGTTTTTCGCACCATTCTTGGGAAATCCCAGGAGATCACCAGTTTCTCTTGCACCAATAAACATTACACGGTTAAAGTCACTTGCATCACATTTCTTCACCATTCTGACATTTGGTCTGAAAAACAGCTGTACCTCCTGACCATGTCTGCATGAATTTAGGCATTTAGCTGCTGCCACATGATTGGCTGATTAAATATTTGCATTAACACGTTGGTGTACAGGTATACCTAATAAAGTGATCATTACATTACATTAGTGACATTTGGTCTCTATGGACCCGAGGCTCCTCTAAGACAACAGGTGAAGCATGGAAAAAACATGGATATCACACATAACACATATTTCTTTAATATTAAATTAAATTATCATTGCTATGACTATTCCCCCTTATGGAGCAAAACAGAAATGCTTCTTCTCCGAATCAGGTCTGTTACGGTAAAACAGCGCCCCCTCTCGTGAAGCAAACGCATTTTTGCTTCACTTAGGCATAAAAGGCATTGATTGGATATTTGTGGATTTATGACGCGTTTTTAAGTCCACATGCTTTACTTATGGTCGGTCTCCATGTTGATTGACATAAAGTCTAACCAATCAGAACATCACAGTTAAACTCATTCGTCACTTGCGCTTACCAATTTTTGGGGGGGGGCTTTCGGGTATTGTGTTGAGAATTGAGATCGAGAGAGATGCTGTGTAAAAGTTATTATATCAATTGTTTACATTTTAATGTCTGACGTGTTGTATATATTGTTGTAAATACTTGAGCTTAAGAGTTTTTCTTTATTTAGAAAACCACTAAGACCACTAAATCTGGAAACAGAAATAAGCCAGCTAATTGCTATCATTCTGGTTATCTAAATAGCTAATTAACGTTAATTCGACTGTATTAATTTCATTTGGATTTTGGAATTGGGAGAAAATCGCATTTGCGAGTGCAAGTGAAGGTGAAAACATCCTGGATAAGATTCTGCGGGATTATTTTACATCCATGAGTTATGAGGAGAGGTTGGAAGTGAAACATCAGGGCAGATCCAGGCCTAAAATCAACTTGATCCAGCGAATGCCTTCGGTTCGTCGGAGTTTCAAATAATCTTGGGATGAAAAAAGTGGACAGGTAGCTAGCTTGCTAACGATCCGCATGTATTGCGTGTTATTTAAGTGCGTTGCTGCAGGAGATGTGTGTTTAAAGTTTGCAAGGGGTGGCTGATTACGTAGTTTCGACAGGTCTGTTAAGATTCACGCTTAATTTAAATAGCATGCCAGTGCAACCGTGCAATTTAGCAAGTTGGGAAATGTGGTTGATTGATGCGATTTTATTCTTGGGTTGTCAGGAGCTGGGGGCATAACGTGAAAGTTTGGATAACAGGGGGACCTGAACTATATAGAGAGAGCTGACTGAAGTTCCGTTTTTTTTGTTTGGTGTTAATTGTATTTTATTTTAATTTTTGTTATTGAAATTCTATCAAATATACAGAGGGAAATGTATAGGAATATCCACCCCCTCCAAATGGTTTTTTCTGTATCAATAAATCAATCAATCATTCAACGTCGCATCTTCCGGGATTCCGAATGCAACTTGTCATGAAAAGCTCCGCATCACCAGCCCCAGACAGTTCTGTTACGGTGAATATCACTCAGGTAGGCTGTGGTATCATAATTAGGCTACTGTTTTAATTAAGAAACCACGATTAAACAAAACTACGATGTAGGTCAGTTGGGCTTGCCAGTTGCCACCTTCACGCGAGCAAGTAAGCTAGTCTAAGTACTGTATCAGTAAAACGACGTTATCTCGATCACGCCATCATGCACAACTTAGAAATATGCAATTAGTTTCTGAAGCAGGTAGTTATGTTTTGCATAATTTTGTTAGTTTAGTGATTCGTCATCCCCTTTTCTTTATCGCCAGTTTTCTAAAAACGTGATGTTTAAAAGTGTATTATTGTTTGGGCATTTCCCCGTTAAATAAAACTTTCAATCAATCAACCTGTCTCCAATGAAAGTCAAAATACTTCTCAGCTCCCTGACCCTGGATTAGTTTTTCAGCCACATGCATAGATGTAACAAATATATCAGAGTGTGATTGTGTGTGTGTGTGTGTGTGTGTGTGTGTGTGCGTGCGTGCGTGCGTGCGTGCGTGCATGCGTGCGTGCGTGCATATGTGTTTTTGAACTGTGTGATGCTCAGAAACATATTACTAAAATCAAACTAGTTTAATACCATATGTCTCAGTTTTAAAATGTATGCAGTGTAACAAAATGATACAGACCATGAAAACAGAAGACATTTTGCTGACATTTTGGTCCAGGTCTTTGCTTTTAATTTGTGTTTGGGATAAACATTCCTTTTTAGTTATTTTAATTATTCATTTAAATTATTTATTGCATGTGTTTTATATGTTTTATTATTCATTTTCCTGGAATAAAAATTGAAGACCACGGTCAATATAAATGGCATGTGTGAATGGAGAATGAACCGTGCCACACTTAGGAAGTATTCATACTGGAAAGGTATGATCTGTTTGAATTCCATTAAATTGCATCCTTCCTAACCGTCTTTCTCAAAGAAACCACTTATCTAATGTGACTGAAATGGTCTAAACAGTTGAACACTGGCCGATTGCATTACTACATCAAATCTGTGGTTTCAGTAGAATTGAAACTGGTCCCATGTTATGAACATAGTGTGTGATTATGGATGGTGGTGGTGTGGCAACATCGGGGTGGGAATAGTGAGTGTCGGTGGGGTGAGTGCCCCCTTTTTTTTTTTTTTTGCTTGAGCCCCCAAAGACCATACAAAATTATTTTAAAAATTGAAGCGGTTGCAGGTATGAGAGAGAGTGCAGTTATTGCGGCTCTTTTTCAAAACTTGGGCAAACATACTATGGAGCAGCTGTTACGTATACAAATATAACAACTGATTAAAATATTGTTTAGTTTGTCCATTGAATATGCATAGGTGATGGATAGTGAGATGTCATAATCTGATTTAATAAATGTGATTAGTACATGCCTACTTGTCATTGTATTCTTGAGGCATTGTATTCTTTTTTGCCTTGATCGTTGAAGAGAAGGCAGTTCACTTTGAATGGCAGGACTATAGTGATCAATTTAAAGCAGTTTAATGGGCTGCCTATAGCTGTAGTCAGTTTTTATCACCTCAAAATGGCCGAGGTCAACAGGTAAAGCATGGCACTAACAGGAGTTTGATGTTCAAACTCAGGGGTGATGGTGGGCTTGCTTCACCAAATTCCAATCCCTTTTTTCCCTCTTTTTTTCTTTTTCTTTCTCTTTTTCTTGCCCCAAGCTCCAGCCATAGGGAGAGGCTAGGAAAAGATGAAAGAAAAATAAGTCAAGAAAATCTTCCTAAAAAAAACGTCCTCAAAGGAATGCGCTCTTGTTTCCTCATGAGACAGGGAAGTTCTGGTGTTCTTAACTTCCAACTTGTAGCTCCTAGAAGGAGCATTTAAGCACTTGGAATGAGCCCAGTGTGTATTATCGCACAGGTCCACCTGGGAGGCTGGCATCATGTTTACACCCACAGTCTAGCGGAAAGGATGTTTTTTTGCCTCCAGACGAGTCATCTCCCATTTTTGGAACAGAGTCATGCTCCCGGGTCCTGACCAGTCCACCATCCTCAAGCTAAAACACTCCCGAATTGTTTTTGTCGTTTGGTAAACACAACTGCGAGAGGGATAGAATGTGCTGAGCCGTGAAGTGCCCTCAGCTTTATAGAAGCTGTTTAAGGGCGTGGCCTGGTGCCACTTTTTCCCATGGATACAGCCAGGCGGTTACTCGTGGGGACGCCCAAGACACCGCACCCAAAGTGTCCTGACAGAAAGAGAACTCATGAGGGCGCTCACAACCTGCAGTGGGAATAACTGCCACTAGATGGAGCGTGCAGACCAGACACTGAAGCTGTCGGGGTCGAAAACTATACTGGTGCTGGAGACTGAGAGTCTCCTGGTTTTTGTATTCAGTTTCAAATCAGCAGTCAGTTTAGACCAAGGAAACCAGGGTCAGGCTCAGCCCCAACAAAATGTAAGGTGGGCTATATTCGAACGACAGATGTGTGCGATGCAACTCCCAGGAGGTGATCATGGACAGTCTTGGCCTCAGCCAGAGGGAGTGGCACACAGCTCAACCGCCCTTCCCTCCTGAGCTAATGTCGCCCCGACGCCAACACCTCTCACCTGCCATGACGCTCCACAAACAAAATAGAAAAGTGACTAACATACCCAACAGCTCAAGGAAAGGTGTAGTGCTCTTCCACAGTGGGGCTTCCTACAGTATCAGACAGTTTTCTTGGAATAAATGGGCTTAAGAGGACAGAAACTGGTTGAGTTGTAGGGGAAAGAAGTTGTGGGCTCTCCGGGTACAGGGGCTGGAACTGGAGCTGACACATTCCCAATCAGGCTTTCAGGTTTTTATCATCTTACCAAACTCCTCAAAAAACCTGCAACAATAACTCACCTCCTGTGTCTTGCTGTATTTTGCTGCCTTCCTTCCCTCAGGCCTTGGCCTTCTGCAACCTTTGCGGCCCTAAATATTTTGTTTTATTTCTTCTTTCCTCCCACACCATTGGTAAATGGACTGCATTTATATATACACTCACTGAGCACATTAGTAAGTATTTACTAGACTTATTTTTTAGACTTCTACTGATGTAGCCTATCCACTTAGAGTTGTGATGCGTTGTGTGTTCAGAGATGCTCTTCTGCTTACCACTGTTGTAATGTGTGGTTATTTGTGTTACTGTCACCATCTTGTCAGCTTTGACCAGTCTGGCCATTCTGTCCTGACATCTGACGTTAACAAGGTGTTTCTGTCTGCAGAACTGCTGCTCACTGGATTTGTAAAGTTTTGTTTTTTTTCCCCACCATTCTTTGCAAACTCTAGAGACTGGTGTGCGTGAAAATCCCAGGAGATCAGCAGTTTCTGAGATGCTCAAACCACCCTGTCTGCCACCAACAATCATTCCACGGTCAAAGTCACTTAGATCAAATTTTTTCCCCATTCTGATGGTTGATGTGAACATTAACTGAAGCTCCTGACCCATATCTACATTATTGTATGCATTGCACTGCTGCCACACAATTGGCTGATTAGATAATCGCATGAATAAGTAGGTGTAATAAAGTTAAAATGTCGCTAATAAAGTGTGCGGTGAGTGTGTATCGTATCTGCACGTATAGGACCGCTCACACCTCCTGACCTGGAGTTGCTTTCCATAAGGGTGATCCGCAACACCAAAATGCTAACATTCGGTGTGCCGTGTACCAGAACTGACGAACGGCCTGCGCATATTACACCCAGGAGGGAAGGTTGGACTCCCACACTTTGGCCCTGCCCCTCCCCAAAACCCGGCCAGCTGCCTCATTCACTATGGACACCACAAACAGCAGCACCTACATGCTTTTCAGGGAGCGCAGTCGCCCGCCTTTTCTGTGACAACGAGCGCATTCACTTGTGTTCTGGCACGAAAATGAAATTGCCTTGGGGACAAAGTGAATAATATGTTCTTGTAAACGGTTGCCAAGGCAGGGAATGATTGGGGCGTGTCTGATTCTGACTGTGCCTCCTTGAGCTGCCACTATATTTGTCCATGTATTGTGAAGTTGCAATATCTAGTCTTGATTGTATATTTCATTGCAGTATATTCTGTGAGGATTCGTCTAGATCTCTGTGTTAAATGCTTTCATATTTCCTTTCCTGAATCCTGAATTTAAGTATAAAAAAAAGAGGTTAAAAGCATCCGTTTTGTAGTCTTGACATGGTTCAACCATAATAAAATTAAGAGACAAACTGAAATAAACCACACTGGTCTTCCTTCAAGTCACACTTGTTTTATTCAGACTTTCCAAAGAATTTTCATCAGACATGTCATTTTGGTTTCATGAGGTTGAACCACGTTCTCACAGTTGACCGGGGTACACAGACAGGGTTGTTCAGAGCACAATTGGTCTGATTTCCCCCAATTTGAACTCCTCATATCACAACACCCCTATTGGGTAGTGTCAGAATCACCACACAATTCTTTTTAAATGCTACAATATTTACTCTCCCAAGCATCTTAGTTCAGAGTTCCCATTTCACATTACGAAGGTTTAAAAACTTCAAAATAAAATACAGTTTAAATAAGCAAATAGAGTAATAATTGCAAGAGAGATGTTGTTCTTTCCAGTATTGGCATAATCCTGTTTTAATGACTCGAGTCAATTGTTCACAGATGCTTTTCCTTTAGAAACCATGTGTGTTCTGGAAAATGCATGTTCTTTAAACCTTTATTTGATTAAAAAAATTATAATAATACAAAACAGAAAAACTACAGTGAACAGGTGAGAAGCAACAACAAGCATCATGTCTTGCTTCCAATAAAATCTCATAAAATCTCTATTTCATCACATAGCATCTCCTCAAAGTAATTATAACATTTACGCAAAGCAAAAATGAAAATATAATTATATATATTACTTAATTCATGTTAATATACACAGTCGATAATAGATAAATAATATATAATTTTCCACAGTTTTTGTATCTCATTTGGCAAGTTCTTTTTTTAAGCTGATTACAATTCTGGGAAAATATCAGAACAAAAAAAGTGAGGATATGTACTATTTATCTGGATTTTGAATAATGAAGTCTCTCATACACACCCACACACACTTACAGTACGTGTGCTTGTGTCTTTATGTTCTCTAATTCACGTCTTCAATACAGCAACAGTTTCCCTCAAAGTTATTTATAATGGATGTTTCCAACACACACATTCGACATAACATATGTATCTTTATGACATATTTACAGTTGTCAAACATTTATTGGCATTGTTGTTAATATCATATTTTGGCACATCTGATTGAATGTGTTTGTCTTACAGTGGGGCACCGGAAATCAATGCCTGAAAGGCAGTTTTCTGTTTATTTTTTATTTTTTATTAACTTGTTTTCAATATGAACCATAATTTCATACATTCTTCAATTGCACAAATCTCACATAGCTTCGAAGCATCGTTCCTTCACAATGCATACTCCAGCACTTACTCACAGCTCTCGTTGTGGTCCTACACAGTTAAGCCAGTAAACTGTGACTTTAGTACTTCTCAGGGGCACAGCAAATGTGGCTCAACCTGGAATGGAACTGGCAGTCATCAGCTGATTGTTCCCTGGCCTTCATGTTTTGGGTTTATAGGTTCAGATTATGTCTCAGTGCCATAAGAAGGCTCTACAGAGGCCTCTTCACCCTCACCCAGCACACACCAGACTGCTGTCTCTCTAAAGCAGTAGTCCTACATCTTGATTAGCTGAACTCCATTCTATCTCTTAGGCAAGAATGCCCACAAATGTAACTTTTCAAAGGGAAATGTGACATGTTTCATTGACGCAGTTTCTGTGTGCGTGGCTGAAATGGTCCTTATTTGAAATACTTATTGTATGTCTTCCTTCTACACTGTAAATCTGTCCAAATATCATGCCCTCTTTATCTTTCAAACTGTTTCCAGTCCCCTGGGGGAATAATCCTGAGGCAACTTGTGCTGCTTAAATCATTGCTAAATCAGTACTCTGCATGTTGACAAAATATCATATGGCAATGCCACTGGCAATTGACAAGGGGCAGCAAGGATACATGCAGTAGGCACATATTGACCCAAAATGAGCAATAATGTTAAGATATACTTGAGGGTGAATACTTCTCAGTAAGTGGCAATATCTTAATAAAGTCGATTAATACAAACAAAATTATTTTGTTTTTTTGCATTGGTAATTGTCATACAACAGTGGCTCATCCAATGTGCATAAATGTACCTGAAAGTGTAAATTATATAATGAAATTATCTTGTATATTCAACTGAACATTTAATTGTATTACTGTCAAATCACAAATAATATTGTTTCCGATATAATTAATGCTTCACCAAAAACATGCCATCCAAGGCATGCTACCGTAGCTCAGCCAACTGGATTACTGTGACATTCTCTATGTAGCTCATCTAAAATTGTAAAATATATTATCACAGAATCCAGGTTGGCCTATGGTCATTTATGACACAGGCAAGCAGATTTACTTCTTTATTATTTAAAGAAATTTGAAATTGCTTCGGTTTATGAAACTGTGTTGAATCGATGTGCTCTGAACGCAGATGGCAACCTTGTTTACTTCTACATACCTCTCTAGACTAGTTCTCAAAGTTATTGTTTTAGGTTTCATTTTCATCTAATTGGGCCTTAAAATGGAGCTTTATGCCATGGCAGGTTTCCTGCTGCCCCTCTCTGCGTTTCTATGGCACTGTGGTTAACAAAATAATACAGGCTTAACCATAACATTTCAATTTTAATTATATTCACTGTAAACATTTTGTTAACATTGTATCAAATGGGATGCATATATTTGCACTGGTGTGGTGCTCCAAAACTATTTGTTGCTTATAGCCTAGCTAAAGTTGTCAATTTATTCTGTTAGTCTGACTAAAACCTTGAATTGTGACACATTAGCCTACTCAACTAAAATAGCTGTGCACTGAAGCAACCCAGTGTCAGCAGAGGTATTGTCATTACATCTGCCACTGTATTGCCACAGTTTTAGTCACCTTACGATTTCCGCCCTGGAAGTTTTGTTTATTTTTATTTTTTCCATTTTGTGAAGTCTGTAAAAGTGCATTTTGACACTGTCTTGACAAAAATTCACCATCTTTTTTTTATCGATTTGTGGAACCTTATACTGCTGTTGAATGTTTTCCTGTTGAATTTGTTTTTCATCACCTGCTCTCAACGAGACTTGGGGCTTGCTTGGTTTCTTAGCTCAGCTGTAATTAAATAGTCTGCTCACTGCATTGACATAAGCAACAAGCTACTTTTCTGAAAGATAAGTCATTTTCATGGCGATGACAAAGTCGTGCCACTGACAATACTCATGTATTCCACATATATTCCTGAAGAATGTAGGAAACCGTAAGGATGAGAACGGGATCATTAGTTTACCTTGAGTCAGAGAGCACTTGCATTGTATCGATGCTCCAATCGACTTTGAAAGGCTGCTATGGTCTCAAAACATAAGAGTCCATAAGAAAATGTTCTTATTGGTTAGCTCAGAGAAGCACGAGTGGAGGAGTGCAAATGTGTATTCTGTGCTCATGAAAAAGTATCTTTAATGTCTTAACCTCACACACCGTGGTTCACAGACCTGATGCTGTAAAATGAGCCATTGTTATTTCTTACTTCTTTTTTGTTTGTTTGCAGTGCAACTTCCTGAGAGATTGCTCTGAGATACAAATACGTATTGAAACTACACAACGCAATCTATTGAGGTGTAGCCTACTAAGAAAACTAAAAACGAGCAGGCTCAGTCATCCAAGAGATGCTATTATAGCTCAGCCAACTGGATTCTTGTGACATACTTTTAAAATATATTATCACAGAATCCAGGCTCCGGACATTTATGACACAGGCAAACAAATTAGCTTTTTCATTATTTAAAGAAATTTGAAATTGCATCGCTTTATAAAAATGTATTTTATCGGTGTGCTCTGAACGCAGTTGGCAACCTTGTTTACTACTACATACTTCTCTAGACTAGTTCTAAAAGTTATTATTATAATTTTTTGGTTTAATTTTCATAAAATTGGGCCTTAAAATTGAGCTTACACTGCCCCTCTCTCTGTTTCTATGGCACTGCAGAATAAAGAGGAAATTGAGACCTTGAGTGTACATGAACACAACGACAGTCTAAGACTTAACTGTGAATGCTGATGTCTGAGGACCGTATCATATCAAACTTGGGACGCCTTGTGTAACATTGAGACGCCCTGCCTAACAATGAGATGCCCTGTGTGACATTGAGATGCCCCGTGTAACATTGGGACGCCCTGTGTGACATTGAGATGTCCTGTGTAACATTGGGACGCCCGTGTAACATTGAGACGCCCTGTGTGACATTGAGATGTCCTGTGTGACATTGAGACGCCCGTGTAACATTGAGACGCCCTGTGTGACATTGAGACACTCTGTGTGACATTGAGACGCCCGTGTGACATTGAGACGCCCCGTGTAACATTGAGATGCCCTGTGTGACATTGAGACACTCTGTGTGACATTGAGATGCCCCGCCTAACAATGAGACGCCCGCCTAACATTGAGACGCCCTGTGTAACATTGAGACGCCCTGTGTAACATTGAGACGCCCGTGTAACATTGAGACGCCCCGTGTAACATTGAGACACCCTGTGTGACATTGAGACGCCCCGCCTAACAATGAGATGCCCTGTGTAACATTGAGACGCCCGTGTAACATTGAGACGCCCTGTGTGACATTGAGACACTCTGTGTGACATTGAGACGCCCGTGTAACATTGAGACGCCCCGTGTAACATTGACACGCCCTGTGTGACATTGAGACACTCTGTGTGACATTGAGATGCCCCGCCTAACAATGAGACGCCCGCCTAACATTGAGACGCCCTGTGTAACATTGAGACGCCCTGTGTAACATTGAGACGCCCGTGTAACATTGAGACGCCCCGTGTAACATTGAGACACCCTGTGTGACATTGAGACGCCCCGCCTAACAATGAGACGCCCTGTGTAACATTGAGACGCCCGTGTAACATTGAGACGCCCTGTGTGACATTGAGACACTCTGTGTGACATTGAGACGCCCGTGTGACATTGAGACGCCCCGTGTAACATTGAGATGCCCTGTGTAACATTGAGACGCCCTGCCTAACATTGGGACACCCTGTGTAACATTGAGACGCCCCGTGTAAAATTGAGATGCCCTGTGTAATATTGGGATGCCCTGTGTAACATTGGGACACCCTGTGTAACATTGAGACGCCCTGTGTGACATTGAGAAGCCGCGCCTAACAATGAGATGCCCTGGGTAACATTGAGATGCCCCGCCTGACATTGGGACGCCCTGTGTAACATTGGGACGCCCTGTGTAACATTGAGACGCCCCGTCTAACAATGAGATGCCCTGTGTAACATTGGGACGCCCTGTGTAACATTGAGACACCCCTTGCAATGTAACTTAGAGATGTGAAAGCTAGATGCGCATGGAGAAGGCAAAGGCCGATCGGGACAGCACAGTGTGTGTTGGTCGCAGTAACTGTCTCAGACGGGAGAATCCCCCAGAGAACAACATGGGGTATGGAGGGCTTTCCTTTTTTTTCAAACCAAATACGTTCCCTGGTGTAAAGTCCAGCTATGCCAGCTTGACTAGCCTGAAAATTGAGCTGGTCAAGCTGATCATGAGCTGGTCTAGCTGGGTATGAGCTGGTCAACCAGTTACCAGCTGTTTCAAAATATAGCTTGAAATACCCAAATTAGGTCTACCTGGGAGCTGGTCTGAACTGGTCAACCACCTACCAGCTACCAAAACCTAGCATGAGCTGTTTTTTTCTACAGGGTTTGCACCAGCCTAACACTAGAAAAACATCATCATTGGCTAGCAAGCATTATGCCCCACCACCCGACACTGCATTTGCACAAAAAACACATCAAACAGAATAAACCAAGGCAGAACCAAAACCATGACCTGAAAGCAAAGGATGACACGTCTTTTCCAGTGTGGAGCTCCTCTGTAGTGCAAGACCTTCCCTTGGAACCGGAAGTCCAGGGTTGGACAAAGATTTGTTTTTTGTCAGTCCGGTAAAGAAATCGCTGGTTGTTCGTGCATTTCCAAAATCTGCACTGATCGTGACGTAAGGAACTGAAGTACCCTTTCCAAAGGATGGTTTTCAGGTGCAGAAAATGCACACAATTCCTACTCTGTTTTTCTTGCGTTTTCTTCTTTTATTCTGCAGAAAGGCATCAGCTACAGCATTCACAGTTAAGCTTTCCTCTGAGGTCTTGGAGTCAGAGAAGCAGGCTGCACTTTCAGCAAAGCAGTAGTCTTCTCCTAAACTACATGGTGTGCTCTTTACATTTTCATTCTGAATTAGCACCAGTGTGTCTGTGAGATTAAATCATGACCGACTAACTTCAAAGTCCCCCTTTTTCATAATGTGGAAAGGAATAAATCTGCAGGTTAAATAAAACTGATAAGTATGACAGAATACGGTTGCAGCCAGAAAGAGTAATCATACAACGGTCATTGATGCAGCATTTCATTGATGTACTGTGTTCCCAGAGGGTCAATGACTTTTATGAAGTTGTTGTGGTGGTTTATTTGCTTTAGGTATTTCTTTTCACAGATGTGTTCATTTAGAATATTTGAATAGTTTTTTGTTTTTTTATATATATATATATATCATCCATACCAGGGTCCATGTCACAAAAGATGTGTTCTTGGTTCACAAGCAGAACTGGTCTGGCATTTGACCTGAGGAGCAGATCAGGGGGATCGTGAGGAGGTGTCGGAGAGACGGATCAACTCAACGGAACTTCGGGTCTCTGCTTTCTCAGACTTCAATCTGAAAAAAGCAAATGGTATAAAGAGTCACAGCGTAAAGAAAACAACCCACTATGCAGTGCAAATATCACATGAAATCAATGTTGCGCTTAACCCCTCTCCTGACCACTAACAATAAACTAAGCAGAATAAACACTGAAGTGTTACTGTACTGCATCAGGATGGCTGGTAACTAGAAAATAAAATACAGTGGTACCTTGACTTACAAGTTTAATTAGTTCCGTGACCGAGCTCGTAACTCAATTTCCTCGTATATCAAATTAATTTTCCCCATTGAAATTAATTGAAATGCCATTAATCCGTTCAGGCCCCAAAAAACCACCGCAATTTTTTTGTTACGTGTTTTAAAAAAAGGGAAATAGCACTGTATTGTATAAAAACATAATAAAACATAATGAAAGAGAATGTAAAGAAATAAACTGGTTTTCCTTAATTACTACAATTATTAATTTTTTTTACTTCACTTTCGCTAAACTTAATCTTCTTCACTGTTTTTTTTTACTTTTTCGCCACGCTTTCCTCACTTTCATCTGCAGGGCGTTTCAATAAAAACCTGTCCAAGGAGGTTTGTTTCTTCCTCCCTTTCAGAATGTTTCGGAAATTAGTTAGGCAGGTGTCATTAAATAGCGCCAACGCACGACCAGTTGCAACTTTTTCCGGGTGTTTCCTTTCAATAAACTATTAAAGTCTCTCCCACATTCACTTTCGCTCGCTTTCACTTTCAAACTCATAAGTTGGTGCACTCGTAAGTCAAGGTACCACTGTAATCTGCAAATGTATTTACTATATATTTTAGCATCTCTTTTCCCCACTCCCAAACCAAAAAGATTTCAGCAATATTTACATTCACATTTAAGCATTTAGTGTCATGGTTTTAGCCTCAGTTGGGTTTCCAGGTATTACATCTTGGGGCTGTGAGAGGGGGCTCCTATCACATTTATGACTCCCTCGTGTAGTCAGTAATCTGATTACACGAGGAGTTGGTAACCGAGTTGTGTCTGATGTATATAAGCCCTTGACATTGTCCCTTGACTCGGGGCTTTTGTGTCACTTCTCGTTCTGTCATTCACAAAGCCGGTAAAGAGGTATCCGGGGGACTGGAATGCATTTCAAATCAAAATGGTTCCAGGAACTTCCGGTCGCTATAGGATCAAGTGATTGGTTATACTCGTTATCTCCCTCTCGCCTCGGTTTAACAGCGCGTTCATTATCAGTGGAGCTAGAGGCAGGGTCCCCTTTGTGTATGACGTTCATCACTATTTTCTCACTATTCACAAAGTGCAGAAGCGAGCGGATTTGAGCAGAAAGCTAACATACTGCCATTATCTATTAAGTGGAGGCTCAGGCCCTTTATGGATTTCGGCAGGGAGAGGAGTCAGTAATTATGCTAGTTTCATGAGCCCGGCTGATGGTAGGGTGGGCCCTGTCTGTCTGTGACTGAGCGCAGAGTCAAGCTGCCTTTCTTATAGCCTTACATAACAGAGACAGAACTGGAGCATCTGTCAGCAGGAGGGGGGAAAAATAGCTTATTTTAAGACCCGTGGAACCTGGTTATACATCGTAGGCACCAAAATGTAAAAGTAGAATAAACCGAAGTAATGACACTGAAATAGCTAGTAATTACTCCCCGACGAAACCGCTCAGAGATATATCAAAGGGCAGGAAACGTGTCTGAAAAGTGCACTGGGCATTGAGCAGCCGCGGATGTGAAGCTACGCCACAGTGATTATGTTTAATTATTCATTCTCCGCAGGCCTCGTTGTGTGCATGTTTCATTAATGAATCCTGTGAGCTTTGCAGCTGCAACAAAAGCATTGAGAGCTGCAACGTTACCGGTATGTGGGGTTTTTTGGACTGAAACAAAAGAAGGCTTTTCTTAAAACTGCTCCTTCTCTTTTGTTCAGTTAATGGATGTTTACGTGATGTCTCTTCTGGTGTTTTCCCCACATCAGACAGGTAGAAAATAAACTATGACTACGAATGCAGTTGTGGGATTTCCTGCTGTAGCTTCTTCTCTCTGAGAGCAAAGGCAGATCTCAGCTATGGCAGCACTCCCTCCTACTGCACTGTCTGTCAGTAAGGATCATCCAGATTAATCTCTTTAATCATTTTGTATACTTTGTTATTTACTTTTTATCCACAGTGACGTACAGTTGATTAGACTAAGCAGGGGATAACCCCCCCTGGAGCAATGTGGGGTTAAGGGCCTTGTTCAAGGGCCCAACAGCTGGGCAGATCTTATTGTGGCTACACCGGGAATCAAACCTTCTGGGTCCCAGTCATGAACCTCAACCACTCGGATACAGGCTGGCCAAGGTAGCGCTGATAGGACAAGACTAGCTGGGCCCCACAGCTCACAGCTGAGGTCACAGTTGGCTAAAGACAAAGGGACTGAGTGCTTTTACAGAAGAGACTGTCTAATGGGCATCTTTTTGTGATTCTGCTTCTGTGTCAACTTTAAGGCACCCGAGTGATCCAGTGAGCCTTGCCCCTGTGAATCTCACTTCCCTCGGATGGGATCCCTGTTTTTTTATTTCAGTTTAATTATGTTAGGATTTTGTGCCCTTAAAGTATTTTACCACCCCTGAAATGCCGATGTCAGACAGCCTATCTTGTCTATATGTGACCTTATTCACAGTCTTCTCATCCCGCAGTGTGCGGGCTATGCCACACATTCACAGTGATGCCAGTATGCAAGGTTATTTTTGCAGGCAACACTACTCTAAACCAGCATTTCTTCCAGAAGGGGTGTCTGTCTGCAGTCAGTGGGTGGGGCATCTTCATTGTGCCATTGGGAATTAATTAAAAATCTGATTCATGAACAGTTGCCAGTCTGCAGGGTCTGACGCATTCGGGGAAGTGAGGTTTAAGGTGAAGTATTGTCCATTTCCGAGTCAAGCAATTTTAACAGTCAACACCCTCGTTTAATGTTCGGCACTCTGACACCGCAGACAAGCGCATCAACTGCTAAAACCCTTCACTTATCCAACGTATAAAATAAATGTATTCAATTTATTTTTTTATTATTGCCAAAAGATATCAATTATCTCCCAAAATAGTCCCACAAAACTGAAATGAAAGTTCCAAAGACCAGAAGGCAGATCTTCCTGAAATCATTGATGGACAAATGTGAAAATTTCGAGAGCAGCTGTATCAACCCCCCAAACTCCACCATCTTCATTCCCTATAAATGTAGGTGTGAATAAGCCATCCAAGTCATCCATCCATCCATCCATCCATCCATGATCACCCGCTTATCCGGAGTCGGGTCGCGGGGGCAGTAGGCAAAGCCGGGTATTCCAGGCGTCCCTCTCCCCAGCAACGCATTCTAGCTCCTCCTGGGGGATCCCGAGGCGTTCCCTGGCCAGGAGAGATATATAATCTCTCCAGCGGGCTCTGGGTCTCCCTCGGGGTCTCCGCCCAGTTGGACGAGCCCGGAAAACCTCCAAAGGGAGGCGCCCGGGAGGCATCCTGATCAGATGCCCGAACCACCTCAATTGGCTCCTTTCGACGCAAAGGAGCAGCGGCTCTACTCCAAGCTCCCTCCAGATGTCCGAGCTCCTCACCCTATCTCTAAGGCTGAGCCCGGCCACCCTACGGAGGAAGCTCATTTCGGCCGCTTGTATACGCGATCTCGTTCTTTCGGTCACTACCCAAAGCTTGTGACCATAGGTGAGGGTTGGGACGTAGATCGACCAGTAAATCGAGAGCTTCGCCTTCCGGCTCAGCTCCCTCTTCACCACAACGGTCCGGTGCAACACCCGCATTACTGCTGACGCTGCACCAATCCGCCTGTCGATCTCACGCTCCCTTCTACCCTCACTCGTGAACAAGACCCCAAGATACTTGAACTCCTTCACTTGGGGCAAAGACTCGTTCCCAACCCGGAGGGAGCAATCCACCGTTTTCCGGCAGAGAACCATGGCCTCGGACTTGGAGGTGCTGACTCTCATCCCGGCCGCTTCACACTCGGCTGCAAACCGCTCCAGTGCGTGCTGAAGGTCACGGTCCGATGAAGCCAGCAGAACCACATCATCCGCAAAAAGCAGAGATGCGAAACCAAACCGGACACTCTCCTCACCTCGGCTGCGCCTTGAGATCCTGTCCATGAATACCACAAACAGGACCGGTGACAAGGGGCAACCTTGGCGGAGTCCAACACCCACCGGAAACATGCTTGACTTTGTGCCGAGAATGCGGACACAGCTCTCACTTTGGTTATACAGGGACATGATGGCTCGTAACAACGGCCCCGGTACCCCATACTCCCGCAGTACACCCCACAGGGTTCCCCGGGGGACACGGTCGAAAGCCTTCTCCAAGTCCACAAAGCACATGTGGACTGGATGGGCAAACTCCCATGACCCCGCCAGCAACCCTGCCAAGGTAAAGAGCTGGTCCACTGTTCCACGACCAGGACGGAAGCCACATTGCTCCTCCTGAATCCGAGGTTCGACCGTCGGTCGGAGCCTCCTTTCCAGTACCCTAGAGTAAGCTTTCCCAGGGAGGCTGAGGAGTGTGATACCCCGGTAATTGGAGCACACCCTCCGGTCCCCCTTCTTGAAAATGGGGACCACCACCCCGGTCTGCCACTCTACAGGTACTGTCCCCGACCTCCACGCGACACTGAAGAGGCATGTCAGCCAAGACAGCTCAACAATGTCCAGAGCCTTCAGCATCTCAGGGCGAATCTCATCTACACCCGGCGACTTGCCACTGAGGATCTTTTTGACCACCTCAGCAACTTCCGCCAGGGATATAGGTGCAGATTCCCCCGAGTCTTCAGGCTCTGCCTCTTCCACAGAGGACGTGTTGTTCGGGTTCAGGAGCTCCTCGAAGTGCTCTTTCCACCGCCCGACAATATCCCCAGTCCGGGTCAGCAGTTCTCCTCCCCTGCTGAAAACAGCCTGAGACAAGCCCTGCTTTCCCTTTCTGAGTCGTCGGATGGTTTGCCAGAACTTCCTCGAGGCCAACCGAAAGTCCTTCTCCATAGCCTCCCCGAACTCCTCCCATACCCGGGTTTTTGCTTCAGCGACTGCCGAAGCCGCAGCCCTTCTGGCCACCCGGTACCTGTCTGCTGCTTCAGGGGACCCCCGGGCCAGCCAAGCCCGAAAGGCCTCCTTCTTCAGCTTGACGGCCTCCCTCACCGCTGGTGTCCACCAGCGGGTTCTTGGGTTGCCGCCCCGACAGGCACCGATGACCTTCTGGCCACAGCTCCTGCTTGCCGCCTCTGCAATGGAGGCTTTGAACATGGCCCACTTGGACTCCATGTCCCCAGCTTCCCCCGGGATGTGTGAGAAGTTCTTCCGGAGGTGGGAGTTGAAGACCTCGCGAACAGGGGCCTCCGCCAGACGTTCCCAGTTCACCCTCACTACACGTTTGGGTTTACCGGGTCTGTCCGGCAGCCTCCCCGGCCACTTGATCCAACTCACCACCAGGTGGTGATCAGTTGACAGCTCTGCTCCTCTCTTCACCCGAGTGTCCAAGACATACGGCCGCAGGTCTGATGATACGACCACAAAGTCGATCATCAATCTTTGGCCTAAGGTGCTCTGGTACCAAGTACACTTATGAGCTACCCTATGCTCGAACATGGTGTTTGTTATCGACAATCCATGACCAGCACAGAAGTCCAATAACAAAACACCCTTTCCAGGATGCCGCCCAGTGACTCCAAGAAGGCCGGATACTCTGAACTGCCATTTGGTGCAAATGACAGTCAGAGCCTTCCCCCCAGCGACACGTAGTCGCAGAGAGGCGACCCTCTCGTTCCCCGGGTGGAACTCCAACACAGTGGCGCTCAGCCGGTGGCTTGTGAGTATCCCCACACCCGCCCGGCGCCTCTCACCTTGAGCAACTCCAGAAAAGAACAGAGTCCAGCCCCTCTCCAGGAGTTTGGTTCCGGAACCAGTACTGTGCGTGGAGGTGAGCCCAACTATATCTAGTTGGTACCGCTCCGTCTCCCGCACTAGCTCCGGTTCCTTCCCCACCAGAGAGGTGACGCTCCACGTCCCCAGAACCAGTCTGCGACGCCGAGGATCAGCACGCCCGGATCCCCGCCTTTGCCTACTGCCCGTTGGACAAAGCACCCGACTCCGATGCCGACCCCTGCAGGTGGTGAGCCCACAGGGCGGTGACCCCACGTGACCAGTTCGGGCTGTGCCCAGCCGGGCCCCATGGGATAAGGCCCGGCCACCAGACGCTCGCCGACGAGATCCCCTCCCGGGTCTGGCTCCAGCAGGGGGCCCCGGTTTCCCTTTTCCAGGCGAGGTAACTGGGTCGTTGTGTGGCCGTATCATGGGAGTCTTTGAATCGCTCTTAGTCCGGCCCCTCCCCCGGGACCAATTTGCCTTGGGAGACCCTACTGGGGGCTAACAGTGCCCCCGACAACCTAGCTCCCAGGATCACCGGGACACAGAAACCCCTCCACCACGTTAAGGTGGCGATTCCTCGGAGGGGCACCATCTTCATTCCCTATAAGTGTAGGTGTGAATAAGCCATCCAAGTCAAGGAAGGCCCATATTTATCTGCTTAAAACAAAAAAATGACCTTGCCCCTTCCAGGAAGGAAGCTGGAAACTGGGAGAGGCAGAACTGACTTAGCTGAACTGGCAATCTACTTATTAAATGTCCCTTATGTTGTTAGAAACAGGACTGAGCAGTATCATATTGTCCTCAATAGATTCATGATTTTAGTCTCTTTCTAAGACTATAATTTCTTTCTGCTTCTAACAATAGAGGTGATAGTTGTAGATAATGAATGGCTAAATACAGTCAGCTGTACCTGCAAGAAACATGTGTTCCATCGAACAAAACCAAATCGCATCGCTTGGCTTCCGGTCACAGCGGGAATTGCTTATAAAAATGCAGATTTTTTTAAGCATTATCTGTGTATCAACTTTGAGATCAATCAATAATTTCAGTTAGATGTCCTCACTTCAAATCAAAAGGTCTTTGTTCCTTTCAGCATGTGGAATGCTAGGCAGGGTCAAATCAAATCAAATCAAAGTTTATTTCTCACATACTGCATCATACAGGTACAATGTACAGTGAAATGCTTCCCGCTAGCTCCAAGATACACTCAGCTGGGTGGTGGTGGGGGGTTTAGGATGGTGTGTGTTCCTCTTCCCAAGTTATAGAGTAATAAACTCCCCAATAAACTAGTTTTTGGGGAGGGGGGGCAGTAATAGAGCCAGAACAGACACCATAATGCAAGTTTGCTAAAATGATTTACAAATGGTTTTGCCTGGCTCTCAATACTAATAATCAAAACTAGGTACCTGACAGCACTGATGCTGACACTTCAGAAAGCGCTTTCCTAATACAGCAACAGCTACGTATGAAAGAGCGTGGACCTGCGGGCGTCTAATCCCTGCACGAACAAAACAAACGTAAATCACCTTCAGAACTGAGATTTTTCTTCTACTGAGCGATACTAACGGTTATAAAGATTCAGAAAGAAAATTATATTCAAAGCATTTTCCACTTCAATGTAGTCAGTCCAATTTTCTGGTATTTGACAGACTAAGTAAATTGAGAGCAGGAGAAAAACAAACATAACCTTACATCATCACTCTTACGCCGATGATAACTCTTTATTTCCTTCCCCCCCGATACCCAGGTCACCACACAGATCTCTGCCTGCTTGGCTGATATCTCTGCGTGGATGACTTCCCACCACCTGAAGCTTAACCTTGCCAAAACTGAGCTTCTCTACATCCCGGCTAAGTCCTCTCCGTCAATCGACCTCTCACTGACTGTTGAGGACTTTGTAGTTTCCTCCTCCCGTACAGCAAAGAATCTTGGGGTAACTCTTGATAACTGCCTCACCCTGGCTCCACAAGTATCATCCACTGCCAGAACCTGCAGGTTCTTTCTGTACAATATACGCCGTATCCGTCATCTCCTGATGGAGAAAGCCACCCAGCTCCTAGTCCAGGTGCACGTCATTTCCCCCCTGGATTACTGCAACTCCCTCTTAGCCGGTCTCCCAGCGTGTGCCATCAAGCCCCTCCAGTTGGTCCAGAATGCTGCAGCCCGCTTGATCACCAGTCAGCCCAGGTTGGCTCATGTCACTCCGCTTCTCATTGGCCTCCACTGGCTTCCTATTGCCACACGCATCCGATTCAAGGCCCTAGTGTTGGCATTTCAGGCTGCTAAGGGGACTGCCCCACCTTACATACAATCCTTGATCACTCCCTACTCCCTAGCTAGATCACTCCTGGCGGTCGAGCTGCACGTTCACGCCTGTTTTCCATTCTGGTTCCTCCCTCCCCCTATTTTGACGCAGACTAAAAACACACCTTTTCAAACTCTACCTTAGTCCTCCCTCCTGATTTCCCCTGCCCCCCTTTCTGATATCCCTCTTGTCTAACCCCCCCCCCCCCCCCCAAAAAAAAAAAGAAAAAAAAGAATTGCAGTTATGATCACTATATGTTTATGTTTCCTATGTATTTTCCTAGGTATGGATGTGATGCTTTGATTTGTGGAAGAACCTATGCACCTGTAAATCGCTTTGGATTAAAAGCGTCTGCCAAATGACTAAAATGTAAATGTAAATGGAAGAAAATAGTAACTGTCCATTAGTTTTTTCTTTGTGAATCTGAACTACCAAAATATAAATAGCTGCTGCTTTAATTTTATTCCTGCAGATAAACTTATCTGTGGGTCTCTGTAGAATAAGATGTGTTGACTTTGCAACTGTAAACAGAAGCGATACATCACACACAGCAGAGCAACCCAAGTACACCATCTGTTGTCTTCATCTGTTCTCTGACAGAACACATACACTGCAGTCGTATTTGGACAGGGACACACTTTTTCATGTTTTGGCTATGTACTCCAGCACATTGGATTTGAAATAAAACAATGAATATAAGGTGAAAATACCTTTAATTTGATGGAATTTACTTCCACACCAGGCAATCTGTGTGGGAATTAAATGCCTTTCTATACTGATTTTAGAGACCAAAAGTAATTGGACAGTTGGCTTCTCAGCTGTTTATGATTAGTTTGGTGTACTGAATTGCTTCCTTGGTGCAGGTATAAGAAGGTGTTCAGTCAAGTCTTGATTCTAGGTTTTTGATTGCCTTTGGAGTCTGTTTTTGGCATTTATCAACATGCCAAAAACAGCGGTGTTATGTTACAACTGGGAAAAAAACCTAAAACTATTGCAGGCTCAACCTGATGAGTCATCCTGTAAGAACTACAATTAATAAATACGCGGGTCTGAAATAAATGTCTGTGAAAGCCAAAGAAAGAACAATGTTTGGATCTCCGAAAGAGGAAGGCATGGATCGACACATTAATGCTTGGCTTATGTGCCAATACGTCTGCCGAAAACAGGTGTCAAATTTGGCAAGGAAGATGGACAACTGAGTCAGAGAAGAGCTCTCCACAGTCCCGCGTGACCCACGCAGCGAAGCGACGAGACACCATCTGGAACATTCCCTGTGCCCATCTCGTTTGTGTCAGTAGGCTCACCCAGGAACCTACTGTTCTCACTACAGGCCCAGAGGACTCATTTTCTTCTCAAACAAATTAGCGAAAGGAACCGGAGGTGCTCATCCACAAATGTTTATGGACGGGCTCCCTGCCAGTTGAGATTGTTTAAACCCCTACTGAGAAAGAGGTGACTAGTAGGGATCCTAAGAAGTTGTTTTAATATATTACTGTTGATTTCAGATGTTAAAAAAAATAGGTTTTAAAACAGCTGCTAGCTGGTTGACCAGTTCAGACCAGCTCCAGACACATTATATTACATTACAGTAATGGCATTTGGCAGACGCTCTTATCCAGAGTGACGTACAGTTGATTAGACTAAGCAGGAGACAATCCTCTCCTGGAGCAATGCGGGGCCCAGCGGCTGTGCGGATCGTGGCTACACCGGGGATCGAACCACCGACCTTGCGGGTCCCAGTCATGTACCTTAACCCCTACGCTACAGGCCCCCCTCATTATCAGTGGAGCTGGAGCCTTTGTGGATGTTGTGTCACTACCTTTTGTTATTCACTGTACAAGGTATGCGCTAGTTGGAAGGCGGGATTGCTTTCAAAAGTAAGAGGAATCCCAGAACCTCCTGTAGCTATGAGACAAAGTGTACAGATTGGCTTTCCTCGCCACTCTCGGTCAGGTTACCACGGAGATTCGCTGCCTGAAATTTGGCAGTTTGTTCTCTCTACCTGAAATTCTCTCTCGCCTCAGCTTATCAGCTGGCGTCCCTGTAGACCACTGCAGGTAGGGGCAAAAAAAAAAAAAAACCCTGAGGATGATCTTCACCCCTTTTAAGAAGGTTGCTGGTGCACCACATGTCCAAAATGGCATAATGGTAAACTCATACGAGGAGGAAAATTCAGCAGTGGTGCCTTGGGATGTTATTCATCATCTCCATCAAAGGTGTGCTTCTGCACTTCCAGCATGCACTGTGAGAGCAGCCAGATTAACCCCAATGCTCATATGTCATTACTGTAGTGCCATGCAGTTTTATCATGCTCACTGTACGTATTATTAATAATGCAACACCTGAAACAGGTGCATCTCATTAATAAAGGGACATCAGAAGCAGGTGCCTCTTTTGGCTGAATAACATTCCATTAGTGGAGATCAGCACGCTGCAAGTAAAATGTTGTGCTATGCTAAAACTGTTTGCACATAAAATAAACTATGGGAGGGGTGGCAAGTTGACGAAACATGAACCAGAGATTTGGAAGGTTTTATACGACATGATCTGGCAGGTTTGTGTGAGTGTGTGTGTGTGTGTGTGTGGATGAATCCAGCAGCAGGCATTGTAGGCTGCGTTCACATGACACAAATCAAATCCTGCATTCAATGCCAAGTGACTAGACAAGGGAGGAATCGAGCGCCCCCAGTTGTTGAAACTTCTCGTCATCCGTCCAGGAAGCCACTCGTTCGTTAAACTCTAGCTAGCCGCGACGATATGTGACAGCAGTAGGTTGTCTGTGGTTATAAAAGGCTAAATTGTGTACTCCCTTTGCGAAAACAGAAATATTGATGCCACATCGAGTGTGTTGACACTGATCGTGTGAAAGCAGAAGGAACAGGAGGCTCCCCATGGACTCAGAACCACTCGTTTTACAAGACGGCCTCTCCTTTAGGAAGCAGAGCTTTCAGAGGGAGCACAGCTTTGCCTGGAAAGGGCACTTGACAGTGCGGAGGTTTGCAAATCAAGTCTTCCTTTATGAAATCGTGTAATTTTGGCTTCAGATTTGTTGTGCTCATGGGAAACTAAACTAAACGTTGCTCAACCTCACTGCATCTGTGGAGCAGAGACCATCGAATTAGAGTGGTCTTTAATGGTCAGAGCGTCTGCCAATAATGTGATATAATGTAATGCCACAATATACGTTGTTTAAAATATGTTACTATGATCAGTACAGCACCCCAGACTCGAATGGGCCGGTAATAGTCTATCTAGATTAAATATAGATTAAATAATAAGTCAAACATATGAAATAATGACCAGTGAACCATAGCAATAAGGTTTTTTTTTCCTGAATTACTGTACATAAATATTACTGCAATGTTTTGGTCTTCATGTGAAATATCTTTTTATTCTAGAAAATATGCTTTATGGAAATGCTAGGGCACATGGAGCAAGAGGGCATCCACAGTGCAAATGTCTCTCACCACTACAGCAAGAAAACACATATTCTCTGGCTTTTGACTCCTTCATAAAATCCATTACAACTGAATAAAAATGGGGAAAAAACTGTGCAATAATCTGTCTGTTCGATACGGAGCCCTCCAGGCCACCCTTGGCAAAAAATAAATTTAAACGCGGAAATCCATACTCTCAGTTTGCCAATCCGTACCCTCAATTTAGTAAACTGTGCGCTCAGTTTGCCAATCCGTACCCTCAGTTTAGTAAACTGTGTGTTCAGTTAGCCAATCCGTACCCTCAGTTTAGTAAACTGTGCGTTCAGTTAGCCAATCCGTACCCTCAGTTTAGTAAACTGTGCGCTCAGTTTGCCAATCCGTGCCCTCAGTTACCTTTGTTGTCGGCCTCGTCGAGGAGGAATTCGTTCTGCCGGTTGCCCAGCACAAAGGCCAGGAAGGAGAGGATGAGGGCGTCCAGGATGCCGATGATGGCTAGGATGTAGGCCCAGCGCACGGAGCAGTTCCCCAGGGTGTACTTCCCCGTCTCCTCCCCACACATGTCCCGCACCACCTCCGCGTCCCAGCCGTCCGGGAAGATCAGACACCCCAGGACCAGGCACACCGCTGGGGGGGCGAGGGTAAGAGGAGAGGGGGTGGTGAGAAGGGGAGGAAAGTTAGCCAAATGCACAGGAGAGTATTCACGTTCTAGCACTTATTTTGACCAAACCACTATACCAGGGTCTATAATTTGGACAAATATAATTTTATCCAAAGCGACTTGCAGTTGATTTGACTAAGCAGGGGACAATCCCCCCCTGTAGCAATGTGGGGTTAAGGGCCTTGCTGAAGTCCCCAACAGCTGTGTAGATCTTATTGTGGCTACACGGGGGCTTGAACCACCAACCTTCCAGGTCCCAGACATGTACCTTAGCCACTAGGCTCCAGGCTTCCCCTGGGGTCCTGTTGCAGGAGTGTTTTTAGAAGCCGTTAAATGTTGCCTAAGGTGTCTGAGGTGAGTCGAGAAGCAGTCATTCCTGAAATTAGTGAGGATTTCTATTTTAATCAAAAGGCAGGTCCTTTTGAGCTCCCCCTGGGTTGTAGATGAGACAGTCGAGCAGGTCGTCCATGACTATACATCAGTAACAAGGGAGCGGGGGAAAGGTATCCCAGGGTGAACAGGCCCAGATAAACTCTTGGGGAGAGAGATTTGCAGAAAGAATTAGATGAAAACAAAGGAAGCGATCACAGAAGACATTCCTCTTCCCTCCCTGTCACTGTACTGTAAGCAGCAGACACATTTTTTGGGTGTACATTAATTATATACCTTTTCCTGTCCCAGTTCTGCCTTCATAGGACGTATGACTGCAGTTTAAAGTGTCCGTAATAATAATCCTAATAATCTGTGGATGGATTTTCTATGGGATTATTATGCCATGTATTAAGCATCAGCTAAATTTGAGAAAGCAAATGCTTTGTAATATATACTTATACCAGTCTAAGCATTTCCATCTATTCCAGGGATGGGCAAGGAGGGCTGTATCAGTTTCTGGATTTCTGAACAAACTCTAACTAATTATTTAATTAGCCCAATCGTTCACATGATCTGTCATTTGTAGCCACATTCCGTGACATTCCGTGACATTCCGCAGCTGATAAATGTTCTTGTCTTTTAGCACTTTATTGTGGTGTAATTTGTGAGTGAATAGGTCATGGTAACTGGTGGCAGAAAAATCCTGCATACACACCGGCCCTCCAAGACTGGAGTTACCCATCCCTGATCTATTCCTATGTGGGGATTAAATGGGAGGACCCTGACTATTGGGCCAGGGTCCATCATGACATCAATAATTCCCTGACCTAATGGCCAAGAAATGTTCTAGTCTCATTGTATATCTTCTCCCATAGTTTCATTACATTAAATTACATTAATGGCATTTGGCAGATGCTCTTATCCAGAGCGTCGTATGGTTGACTAGACCAAGCAGGAGACAATGGGGTCTTTCTCAAGGGCCCAACGGCTGTGCGGATCTTATTGTGGCTACACCGGGGATTGAACCACCAATTTCTGTGTTGAGTTTGTATTTAGCAATTTTTCAGCTGAACCAACCTTATCCCTTTCCCAGTCTCCCTCCTTCTACAATACAATTTACTTGTGGGTAGACATTTTGTGAGGAGCTTTGGTGGTGAAGCGGTCTAGACCAGGCACAGACAATCCTGACATTGTTTTTAGTGCAGAGGTTATGTCGGACTTGAAATGTGTGTTATAGTAAATTTCGTTACTTTGAAAATATATTTTGTGGATGTATAGTGGATACAGTACATCAAAACATTTTTAAGAAATTCCAGCCAGCTTTACAATAACTTTAAATATCTATATTTCATTTAGAACATTTTTGAATTCAGCAAATCAAAATATGCACCGCCAAGCACCTTCTAACAAACAATATGCAATCCACAAAAAAACGATCTTGGTACCGTCAGGAAGCCTGCCGTCCAGCGTTGCCAGAGCAGCAGTTTTATTGCTAAACGGCAGATTTTCCGACCCTGTCGATGCTTTTCAACACTGTTTTCTCCAGAAAGTGCCTGGTAATGATCTAGCGCTGTTCTTCAGCCGTTTGAGAACAGAAATAGTGAATTGATTTCCCCCCACAATGCACCTGTGCCATTCCGTGCGGCCTGTGCAGCTCAGGAAACTGCGTGCGATGCACTGCTGGGCCCCGCCCGGGCCTCAGCCCAGCGGCTGGGCTGACTGCGTCAGATTAAAGACTCACAGCTGTGCAGACACAGTCCCCTCAACGTCCCCACACTCACAATGACCTAGCGCTTCTCACCAGGTTTTGGTTTTTCCTTAAAACTCAGACCCAAGAATCCAGGTGAGGAGAATTATCTTTCTAATCAGGCTTTAATTGGGCTGTTAAGTGCTGAGCAGCAACAAACAGCAGGCCCTGTGGCTCTCCAGGACCAGGGCTGGGGACCACAACACACCCTGTGGCTCTCCAGGACCAGGGTTGGGGAACACAACAGACCCTGTGGCTCTCCAGGACCAGGGTTGGGGACCACAACAGACCCTGTGGCTCTCCAGGACCAGGGCTGGGGACCACAACAGACCCTGTGGCTCTCCAGGACCAGGGCTGGGGACCACAACAGACCCTGTGGCTCTCCAGGACCAGGGTTGGGGACCACAACAGACCCTGTGGCTCTCCAGGACCAGGGTTGGGGACCACAACAGACTCTAAGGCTCTCCAGGACCAGGGTTGGGGTCCACAACAGACCCTAAGGCTCTCCAGGGCCAGGGTTGGGGACCCCAGCAGATCCTGTGGCTCTCCAGAACCAGGGTTGAGGACCCCAGAAAACCCTGTGGCTCTCCAGGACCAGGGTTGGGGACCTCAGAAGACCCTGTGGCTCTCCAGGACCAGAGTTGGGGACCCCAGAAAACCCTGTGGCTCTCCAGGATCAGGGTTGGGGACCCCAGAAGACCCCGATTGAATACACCTGACTAATCATAAATAGTTGAGAAGCCAACTGTCCAATTACTTTTGGTCTCCTAAAATCGGGAGACAATGTAAGGCATGTAATTCCTTCACAGATTTCCTGATATGAATGAAAATACATTCAAATTAAAGGCAGTGAGCACTTTAACCTCATATGTATTGTTTCATTACAAATCCAGTGTGCAGAAATTCCCTGACTGTCCAAATACCTATGGACTGCACTGTATAACACTGTTTCACATACATTAAAAAATATTTTTAAATCTTTTATCCTCATCTTATATAAAAATACTGAGTGCAGATCTTTCTTGAATTCTTTTGATTTATGCACAACAAAGGTCTGAAATAAGAGCAGAATACATTCCGAATGTAAAAATGTAAATAAAAAGTACTCCATCACAGTCACATGTTATTAAATGTCAATTTAACATACATCAGTTAATTCAAGAATGACCAATTGCAGATTTTTCCATCAGGAAATACAGTAAAATTGTGACAAAACAATAGTTTTCCTGACAGTAAGCATCTGTGCTTGGTGAGATTTAGCCAGTTTCTCCTAAATAATAAACAAATGAGTAAACACTTTGTGTGTAATTATTATTATTATTTTGCTTATTTTTATGGTCTAACTGGAAATATTTCTGCATCCATTCTTTGTCCAAGACATTAAACATCTTTTGATTAATCTGTCTGTGAAGCTGTGTAATGATGCATGGACCAATGGTTTTCATGTGCCCAAAAAAAAGGACCAAAGACAGGGAATTACTGATGCATGCTGGGAGCAGAGACGCACATGGGGACGGTTAAATTATTGTCAGCGCAGCTGAACATTAAAAAACAGTTAATGTAGCGAACTAGCCACCATGGGGCAAATTCAATTTGCATGCTAAGATCATCAACTGAAGATCATAGAGTTATACATTTTGTGTTCCTTTTAACAATTCTCAGGGATCTGCGGTTTCGTTTGACAAATTTCGCCTAAAAAGCCTATTTCAAATAGTATTTAATAGTCGACATAAGTAGTTGATGAATATCATCGTGACACACACCGTATTTCTAAATGTTTCGACCGGAATGTTTTTTAATGATTTCTTGAGTGTAGATGGGAAAGGTGTTCCACCATGGCAGAACTGCACATGCAGGGTAGCCTGTAGCCTAGTGGGACCCACAAGGTTGGAGGCTCAAGCCCCGGTGTGGCCACGGTAAGGCACAGCCGTTGGGCCCTTGAGCAAGGCCCTTAACCCTGCATTGCTCCAGGGGAGGATTGTCCCCTGCTTAGTCTAATCAACTGTAAGTCGCTTTGGATAAAAGATTCTTATTATTATTGCACGCACATTTTTGCGAGGCATAGAAAGGCAGTGTTTGGGCCAGCTGGTGTCCCCCTCATTGCCACGAGCCTGAGCTGACAAATCGGTCCCCTTTGTGATTATTGTGTCTTTCTTGGTAACCGTACCCAGGCATGCCAAAGTGTAGCAGAGTCCAGAGAAGCCGGTTCGCTGCACCAACACCTGCTATGGGTGCTACCATCACCTTGGGTTGCTCGGTCACCTTTAGTTCTTGGTGTGCTAATTTCATCTCTTGTTGCATCAAGGGCAGGGGTGCACAACTAGGACTGCAATTTAGGCAGTAGCCATGAGGTGGCGCCATGTAGAGTGGGTGACAGGCCCGGTGATATAAATATAAATAGCCTATATAATGTAATAGTAACTCCCTTCCACCCAATGGCTATTACAGAGCAAGAGGTTCATTAACCAGACAGATGAGCTTTGTGACACAGTACAGTGTTTTACAGATTCTGCTGGTGCAGTAAAACAGGGTGCTCTCACACATCAAACATTTACAGCCCAGAACATTCCGACAATCGGCAATGCCCAGTTTCATCCAAAGTTTTAATTGCCTGTGTGTCTTATCACTATCCACAGACCTTTCCCTTGTATGAATCGTTGATCAGAGTTGAGTAGATTATAAATTCATTCATTAATTCATTATCCTAACCCAGCATACATTGGGCTAAAGGCTGGAATACACCCTGGACAGGTCGCCAGTCCATCCATTCTTTCTCAACACCCATAGTAGGGGCCTACAAATCATAAAGGAATTTGAATGAATTCAGAATCAAATTAAAAAGTGTGCCTACTCCATTTGGTTAGGATGGTAATATAAGAAAGGCTTGGTGAATAATATCAATGGAAATGAATGCTGTTCATGATGGGAGTAGTGTGTGATTGGCCTTCCATATTTAGAGAGTATTTGGAGACATTTGGGGCTTGTGGGTCAGAATTATAGCAAATCCTATCTTGCATAATGTATAATGACGTATGTTTGTGGGCTTGCTGCCATAGATCCAGTCGGCAACAGCAGAAGCCCACAAAAACTTCAATCTCTCCAAGCTCACCTCCCGAGGGGAAAAGTTATTTCCACAGGAAATGAATGAAGCGGTCAGTTAAATGAGAAGAAAATGTAGTCGTATTAAAATCATAGCTATTTTCAAAATTCCAAAACTACTGTTTGCCTTCCCGCACAGAAAACGGTTTAAAACTAGTATTTGCACTTTTATTTCATTGCCATTCTTGCTTCTGCCCATGGCTAACAACAGCTAACGACATTAGCCTATAAAATGAAATCATGAACACCACTTCTGCAACGTGACGTCAAAGATTATGATCAGCTAGGTAGACTCGCTAGTCAGTCTACTTTTCATGGTTATGGATCATAATGTATTTGACGTGGGATTTCATAAGATAGAAGAGGATGCCAGGGAGGGACACCCTCGGGCTATAGAGCTGGATCATCTATCCACGTTATTCATTAAAATACTAAAATAGCAATTACCTACAATGGCTCCCTATTCAGAACAGGTTTGGTTCCACCCTCGGAAGGCCCTGAATACATGACTAAGACACGCTACCGACTGGATCCACGGGTGAAGGACTCATCAACAGGGTCTCCTCTCTCCTGCTCCCCTCTCAATAGCTTATCGTCTGTGGTGGTGATGATGTACACTCGGGTATAGAAGACAGCTCTCAGCACACCAACACAGGGAGGTATGAGCTAATTGGAGTGGAACAGCCAATCAGAGCCTCCATTTCCCTGTGGTGGTGATGCAGTAGATTTGGGTAAGACTGCTGTCAGCATACCAACACCATTTTACTGATCAAGGCATAATGCTGAAACGTCTGAATCTTTTAGCCTCATCTTCAATAAAAATGTTGAGCGTGGACTTTTCTTATTTTGTAGTTGGTGCATTATGTACTTTCGGATAAAGACGATCGAGTAATTCGGGGAAAAGCTCTAAGATTTGTCCACTGAAACAAAGTGCTGATTCGATCAAAATCTGGACGGACACATTCACACCAAAGTGTCAGCAACACTTTACTAGATTATTCTGTAAACCCGGTAATGTGAGTTTTTCATCACCGCATTTTTTTTTTCCCGAAAAGTCCCCAAAGGTCAGACCACAAAACAGGTCAGCAAGCTTTTTCTGCACCATTAAAAGCAGGATATTTTTATCAAATGATTTCACACAAACCATTAGCGTACTGTCAAACACATTGCGATAGCCTCCGTTTCATTTACGCTGGAGCCCTAATGCTTATTCAGGGGAACATATGTATTTTTAGCACAGTGCAGACAAGCGTGGAATAATGTGGCCATGATGGAGCAGGATTAGATTTCAGTTGGGTGGTTGTTGCAGCTTGTTCTGCTAGATGCAGCAAAGATTCTGGAGAAAGATATACAGGGCCAGTGAAGGGAATAATATAGTAACCAAATGCCAGTGGGCTACCTGGGGTAAATTCTTTATAAAGGGAGCCCTCCAGTCTGCAGAGCTGATCTTATCAATGATTCCTCATTTTGCCATTCTGTCCCAATGAAATAGATTTGTACTCTCCCAATTAAAAATCTTAATTCTTAACACGGATAGTACATCAGCACCAGACCCATGGCTTTACATCAAAATGAATTTTGAAAGACATTTCTGCTTCATAAATGCAGAAGAAATATATATTTATCTTGTGGCTTACTGACAAAAAAGATTGCACAGGGTCTGAGCTTAAGAAAACTGAGTCACATCAACACCCAGAAATGGAGAGCACTCCTGAACACTTTAAATGCCAAAAATAAGATTCCCAAAGATCTTTAAAAGCAGATTGAATCACATACACACAGTTGTGTTGTTATCCTGGATAACATCATAATAATGCTCCCAGCCTAGTGCGTTTTCATTCTAAATTTGGGGTGCAACACCGTCTCTGCAGTCAGAAAGTAACCTGTGCTTAAAGATACCAGATGAAGCCTATTCTAGATGGATACATAAATAATATGCACACGCATAATGTGTACACACGTGTGTGTGTGTGTGTGTATACGCATGTATGCTCTGAATCGTCTGTGTGGTCTCCTGTGGTTTGATAAAAGCCCACGAGGCTCTTGAAAATTTTGAGCGCTTGCCCCATGAAGCATAATGAGCTGTGATGGAGTGCACACGTTGCGCCAGCTTGGAACAGCAAAACTGTACGCGTTGAAACCCAGGACACTGCAGTCGATACTGGTCCGCTGTCCTCTCCAGCCTCTTCAGGCATTCTGCTGTTCTGTGCTCGGATCAGATGCCTCTACAGGGCACCATTCACTTTTAGCTCATCTGCAAAAATCCGCTGGAGAGGAGGAGAAGGAGGGAGGGTTACCGTAGCAACCGAGAGGAGCGAAGCTAGGACTGGTCCTGGGGGTCTTTTATTAGAATTAGTACCTTGAGAGAGAGAGAGAGGAGGAGAGGGAGGGAGTGAGAGAGAGAGAGAGCAGCTGGAGAACAGATGGATATTCATGTGCGAGTGAGCACGTACACACACACAACATCACATACATATACAGGCACACACACAGGCAAATACAAACACACACAAATGCACATAAATGCACATACATACACACCGAGGGAGAAACATATGAGAGGGAGAGAGAGAGAGAGAGGGGGAGAGAGACAGGGAGAGAGAGAGAGAGGGAGAGGGAGAGAGAGAGACAGGGAGAGAGAGAGAGAGAGAGGGAAAGGGAGAGAGAGAGACAGTGAGAGAGACAGGGAGAGAGGGAGAGAGAGAGAGAGAGAGGGAGAGAGAGAGGATCTACAGTCGAGGAGATAGTATGATGGAGGGACAGCAGGACGCCCCTTCCCCTTGCAGTAAATGACCTGGTGAGATCGTAATGAGGACTCTGACTGAGGATAGCATTTATTCCGCCTCCCTCCTCCCAGAAGCCTTTGCGCTGTCTGTGACTCAGGGCTCAATCAAATCACTTATTTCTCTTCTCTTTTTCCTTTTCTTGAGGGATTCACGTTCATTAGTATTTACTGACGCTCAGTGTTCAGTCGGGCACCGGTGGAATGCATGCAAAAGCCTGGTAAGAAAGGTCCTCCTCTGACTCCACTCTGTTAAAGCTTAGCTGCAGTCTGTGGGGTGAAAACCGCCAGGGCAGCCTGCAGAGTAGTGGTTAAGGTAAATGACTGGGACACGCAAGGTTGGTGGTTCTAATCCCGGTGTAGCCACAATAAGATCCGCACAGCCGTTGGGCCCTTGAGCAAGGCCCTTAACCCTGCATTGCTCCAGGGGAGGATTGTCTCCTGCTTAGTCTAATCAACTGTACGTCGCTCTGGATAAGAGCGTCTACCAAATGCCAATAATGTAATGTAATGGATCTCTCCACTCTTCCACATCAGCAATGGGGTTTGCAGTGTGTCTGCGATTGAAATAATCACTTGTGTGAGAGAACAGTGGATTTTTTTAGACACAGTATTTTAATAACCCTCCAAGTCACACACAGTACTACAGGAGAGCCATACCATTATAAGGAGAGAATTCTCTCTGCCAAACAACCACTTACAACCATATGTCCATCCAAACACTGTTTACTAGAGCAGCTTACTAGAAAATTCTATAATCTTACAATGAAGTTCAGTGCTATCTTGAAGAAGGCCTACTCGCCATACCAGAATTACTATCTATCCTAACATTTAGCATTTTACTTACAACAAGACCTAATTTAGTTTTTGTAATGAGGAGAGAACAATGTCTTGACCATTTTACCATTTTAACATGTTTGAACCAAATCTGATTGGATGAAGCTGTTCTTCAATGTGCCTTCGGCAAGTGAATATGGTTCTGTTGAAGAGCTCAGCTTTCCCCTGCACTCATCTCAAAATACGGGCTGAATGAAATATCAGCGGGAGATTATGGAGACTTAAGGCTGATTTACGCTTTGGCAACAAGGTGTCGTCCAACAAAAGCGTCTGCAGACAGAACTGACAACATTTCATATTTATAGTTCAGTGTGCATTGTTACTACAGCAACAGGCTTCTCCACAATCAATTTTGCCGGCTAGCTATGTAAACAAAACATCTTCATTCATAAAAACACGTAGCCTGGTAAACGTCTTCAACCACTGTCAATTTCAGTCAACCAATCACAGCTGTGTGACCCTCCTGACAGGCATCTGCAAACTTACAAAGATCTGCAGATACAGGACACCTGTCGGCGATGCTCAGAAGTGTTGGTTTGAATTGAAAACTGATGGATTTGCATAATTCTTTGTCCGTGGACATGTCGCAGACACTTTGTTCCCAACACATGAATCAGCCTTTACTTTTTGCAGGAGGGGAGCAGTGACAACCTCTGTGCAGCTAAATGTGAAGTTCTTGCGAGAGTGCACCTCTAACCACTGATCCAGGATCAGGCGTGATCGCTGGATCAGGCGTGATGGGATTTTGGGGTTGGCAAGCTGATCTGGGATCAGCGGTTGCAGTTCACCTTTTCCCAGGAGTGTCGTTTATGTTTTCTTAGGGCACCATGTTCAGGATTGTGTGATTGGATGAAATGGGCCCAGTGCACCACAGTTGCTGTTTCAGGGTCCTGCAAGCAGTGGGGAAACTACTGCAGAAGCCCTGTTTACTGAGCAGAGATTCAGATGATTCAGCTTACTACAGAAGCCCTGTTTACTGAGCAGAGCTTCAGCTGATTCAGCTTACTACAGAAGCCCTGTTTACTGAGCAGAGCTTCAGCTGATTCAGCTTACTACAGATGCCCTGTTTATTGAGCAGAGATTCAGCTGATCCAGCTTAATACAGAAGTCCTGTTTACTGAACAGAGATTCAGCTGATTCACCTTGGTTTTTGCAAATGCTGATTCTCCTTCTGCCAGTGCTGAAGCTAGGTGAGTTCTGATTGGCCATCTTGCTGTAAATATCAATGAGCAGGGGTATTTCCACACTCTCGGCTGGCCTGCTCTCTGGGCAGCGAACGGTCTCACAGAAACGGACTGTGAGGTGTTTTTTTTCCTCTCCGTTGATTGGGTTGCCGATCACGTGGGAATGCCGGCCCTGCTACTTGATTTAAGACCTGGCGGCAGGTTTCTCCTGTACTCTGGGATCATGCCTTTAGTCATCCTGTCTGTCCTCAGGGCCATATTCCTCCCTCGCTCCTCTCTCTTCTCTCCCTCCATCGTACGTGATTGAAATAATCCCACAGAGCATTCGCCAGCCCTGTGCAGCTTGGAATTCTGCTTTGGGAGACGTGGGGATTCAGCAGCTCTGAGATTCTGTCAGATCGATTTTAACCCACATACACGCACGCACGCACGCGCGCACACGCACACACAGAGGCTTAGAAGAGAAGAACAGTGTTTCCCGGCTCTACTCTCCAGGTTACGTGGGTAAAATTAAAAAAGGGTATTCTGTCGATCCTTTCCACTCAAGTATTTTACGACCATGATCTGCCAACCCACAATGCAGTTCTGCATCAGCATGGTCTGTTTTATTTTTTTTAAAAGCATACACAATTACAAATATTACGGCTGGAATGCACTGCAAAAACCAAAAAATAAGTCCATCTCAAAAAGTATTTTAGTCTAATATTTACACTTCAGATATTATTTGTATTACTTGTTGGCTAAATAAAAAAATAAAAAGGGTTACAGGGAGGGGGTTGTCTGTGTGGGAGAGGGCAGGGTTACAGGGAGGGGAGCATTGTCTGTGTGGGAGAGGGCAGGGTTACAGGGAGGGGGGCATTGTCTGTGTGGGAGAGGGCAGGGTTACAGGGAGGGGGGCATTGTCTGTGTGGGAGAGGGCAGGGTTACAGGGAGGGGGTTGTCTGTGTGGGAGAGGGCAGGGTTACAGGGAGGGGGGCATTGTCTGTGTGGGAGAGGGCAGGGTTACAGGGAGGGGGTTGTCTGTGTGGGAGAGGGCAGGGTTACAGGGAGGGGGTTGTCTGTGTGGGAGAGGGCAGGGTTACAGGGAGGGGGGCATTGTCTGTGTGGGAGAGGGCAGGGTTACAGGGAGGGGGTTGTCTGTGTGGGAGAGGGCAGGGTTACAGGGAGGGGGTTGTCTGTGTGGGAGAGGGCAGCGCTCCAGCCTGCCCAGTCAGCGGCTGTGCGCTCTCCATGGACCCGCGGTGACTTGGCACACAGAGCAGCGGCATGGTGCGAGATGTGGGCCCTGATTAAACTATCATTTCCTCTTGGGCTGAGAGCCTTAGGCCTGAGTCCAAACCCATTACAGCGTTTCCTCTGTGTGTACCACAGGTTCCCTTCTGCTTGCTCAGAGGAGAGCTGCAACACCCCCGTTCATAAGAGGAGACTGTATACACATACACACATACACACATAGACACATACACACATACACACGCACACACACACACACACATACACACCTACACACGCATACACACACATACACACATACACACGCACACACGCACACACACACACACACACATACACACATACACACGCATACACACACACATACACACATACACATATACACACACACACACACACACACGCACATACACACGCACACGCACACGCACACGCACACACACATACACACATACACACGCATACACACGCATACACACATACACACATACACACATACACACCACATACACACATACACACACACACGCATACACACACACATACACACATACACACATACACACATACACACATATACACACACACACATACACACACATACACACATACACACACACACACATACACATACACATACACACACACACACACACACACACACCCACATACACACACACACACACACACACACGCACACACACACACACACACAAATGCACAGACTTCAGTATTTAGTCTAGATTCTAGGGCAGATGGTTTTTTGGTAAGACCCAAGGGTACTTGGGCAATGGCTGCCACCATCTGTAATTTTTTTAACAAATAAAAGCATTTAAAAATAAAAATGATCTAGTCTTGATTCTAGGCTTTTGATTGCCTTTGCAGTCTGTTATTGCTGTTTGTCAACACAAGTACCAAAGTCTGTGTGTCTAGAAAAAATAATGCCAGCATTTCTTTAAAAGCTTAAAGCTAAAGAAAAAATGTTGATTGAACCAAGTTATCACTGAGCTACTTAAGAACCTCATAAATATTATTCCATGTTATCAGATTTTATCTTTATAGAAGAATTGAGCAGTTGCTTTATTGCTTCTGGGTCAAGTTCAGAAAGCCCACCGTAAAACGCAACTAAACACAGGGATCCCTCTCCGTCCTCCAGACCCGTCAGTCCCACTCACAACACCATTAAATGGCTGGATTCTCAGAGCTGAAACATGTCCGCCTTGGAATAAAAATATAATAAAATAAATAATTTTCTCTTGCTTGATTAATCATTGGATTGCTTTTCAGTTGTATGGAATTAGAAGGCTGATGCACCTTTTTTGATCAACAAAGCGGAAGGTAAAAGTTCCAATGAGCCACCCAGTGGTAATTGTAAAGATCATAACCTTTTGCAAATCTGCTATTGTCGCATTAGCTCCTGTGCTTCTCATTGCTTTCTCTTACACAGTTCCCTTTGCAAAGCTGCTTCCCTTTGCAAAGTAGCTTAACCAACACAAACAAACCCATATTTTCAGTTTGCACTTTCAACATGTTGCATGTTCACATGTGATTTTTAAGGGATAAGTCAGATGAGTACTGGGCTAGTGTGATAATGAGTTTCTTCCCTGTTCAGTCATCATACAACTCAGAATGTTTCAGGCTCAGGCTCTAGGCTCAGCAGACCTGCTCTTTTCCTGGACATTTCTTCTGTTCAGGACCAAAAATATCCATCCAGCTGGGATTTCTAAATGCCTAAAAATGTCTGGCTAGGTTTTCTCGTTCCATAGGCCGTATGAAAACCAATAGATAGTTGTCACCATCATTACGACTGTTAGAATTAAGAGTGAGGAATATTTTACCATCCATTAACCAAAATGCAAAACCACTCATACAATTCAATGTATACATTCCAGATTCACACCATATAATAAAAATACAATGCAACGGGACACCCACAATAGTATTGAATGTTCACAAATTTCAGTGAAATTAAAGCGTTTCCTTCATCACAAAAACTGCATCATCCCGCAGGCCGAAGTGTTAACTAGAATGCAAAATGGCTGCCAACATGACATTAATTCAAAGCAAATGTCATCTGAATTAACCGGCAGCAGCTTGTGCGCATCCACGCCCCGATTCATCTGCACCTTGTCTAATTGGGGGCTTGTTTTTAGTGATTAGAAATCCGTGAGGAGAGCGGGTGTAAATAGATGCCAAGTGAACTGTGCACTGGGTAGGCTTACATACAGCGTAAGTGGACGACACTCATTTATAAAGCAATTATGATTGAACCAGGACACTCTCCTGCTCTTTTACTGTTCCAAAGAAATAACCAGGATACTCCTTTTGCCCTTAGCAGGGCAACATTGGCTCAGGCGCTAAGAGCAGTCGTCTGGCAGTCGGAGGGTTGGTTGCCGGTTCAATCCCATCCTGGGCGTGTCAAAGTGCCCCTGAGCAAGACACCTAACCCCCACCTGCTTCTGACGATCGGGTTGGTGACTTGCATGGCAGCCAATCACCGTTGGTGTGTGTGTGTGTGTGTGTGTGTGTGACTGGGTGAATGAGAGGCATACATTGTCTAACAGTGAGTACTTGGGCAATGGCTGCCACCATCTGTAATTATTTATTTTTTTCGATTAATTTATTCATTTACCATCCGTAATTTAGAATTATATTTAATTCCCCATTAATTCTGAACCCAGAGCTATGGAGGGTGGCTAAGGCCCAAAACTGTTCATGCATTTTCCAATCTGATCGGTTTTACAACTTGCATTGTGCGCTCCAATCTGTTTTGCTACTCTCTCAGCCACTTGCATTGTGCAATGTGATTGGCTCTGCTATTTGCTCAGCCACTTGCATTGTGCAATGTGATTGGCTCTGCTATTTGCTCAGCCACTTGCATTGTGCAATGTGATTGGCTTTATTACTGAATTGCATCGGCAAAGAACTATATAAATAAATAAATCCAGAAATTAAGTGAATAATTGACCGAAAGAAACATTTATTCAGATTTTATCTATTCACTTCTTTTATCTTTTCATTTCTGTCCATGTACTTATTTTATTGATTTATTTTCTAATACTTTTATCCAATAATTAATTTATTCCATATTTATACGTTTCTCATTTTGGCATTTCTGGTTCATTTCTTGGTAGGGTTGCAGTCAATATGGCAAATTAATTGCAAACTTTTTTAGGCAAGCAAGTTAGATGGAAGTTAAAAGTCGCTCCCTCTATTGGTATCAGTCAGCAGCAGAATTGAACTTCTTTAACTTCTTAAACTGGTCAAAGATCTAACTCTATATTCCCCTTAGGAATGGAATCAACCACAATGTTTCTACATCAAGACTTTACATTTTCAATGATGTTATCATCATAGGTGGCAGTCTCACGTTATGGTTAAGGAACTGGGACTAGTACTTGGAACTCTGATGTGGGCTTGATTTGCAGGTATAGGGCACTGTTGCATCCTAGGGTGCCTTTTAATGTGCCTTTTATTTTATCTAGATAAAATGACAGTTTATTTGGGACAGTAATTGTAGAAAGCTTTAGGTAACTCGCTACTGATCTGTGCTTCCTTCTCTTCCCATAGCTGTTTGTCCCTGTCGATCAATGTGTACATTCATGGTCAGCAGCCGTTGGTTAGAATAACACGAACACAACTATAAACAATGCGACGACTGCTGTCGCTTTTTTCTCACCACACAGCAGCTGCATCCAGGCGCACGTCTTGTAGACAGTGGAGGTGTTGCAGAAGAAGAAGAGTATGAAGCAGGCGATGCAGCCCAGGATCAGCACCATGGAGAGCAGCACGAAGAAAGAAGCCGCTTTGAAGGCGCTGGAAGGGATGGAGCTGAAGTCGGCGAAGGTGCCCTGGCAGGTGAGCTCCCTATTGGGGGAACCGTTCCCAACGCAGTAATGGAACAGGCCGAAGTAGCCGGCTTGCGGCGTGCTCACGCTGTCCCCGATCCAGTACGGCTGGAAAAAGACCACCACATTTATAATGGCGAGGCATATGGTGAAAATAGCCCAAAGTACGCCAATGGCGCGCGAGTTGCGCATATAGTTGTCATGGTAAATTTTGGAGGCTTCTTGAGAGGGCAACATTTTTCACGTACCCCACCCCCTTCTACACCACCGGAACTCCCGCTGGTCTCTTCCCTCTCTCTATTCGTCTCTCCAACTCCCAGCTTTCCTCCTTCGGTCGCCGAAGATCCGTTTGGTTTTTGAAACAGTTGTTTTCAAAAAGTGAATAATTTTCGCAAGCAAATGGTCCTGGTTGTAAACATTTGGTTGTCTCATTATTCCGACACAGTGACGGAAAACGTCAGTTCCACAATCGAGCTATCTAGCTGCAAATGCTCAAATCAAATAATTCAAGAAACCAAAGAGATCGATCAACAAAAATAAACGTAGGCGTAGCGCCCATTGATTTAATGTTGTTGAGCGAAAAACAACACAAAGTTATTTTCATTGTAGAGGTGAAGGAACAAACCACATGATTTGACCTAAAACGAAGACGACATTAAACACGCTTCACAGCAAATCGGCCAGGACTCGTTGTCTTCCAGTTTCAAGCAACTGTAAATTATGAATTTATTTGGCCCCCCATCGTAGCGAACGCCGAAAAATATGAATTTGCCGTGTTGTGCCCGTGATGAATCTTCAGTTTGAAAACCGCGATCTAACACAAGATATCCGGAGGAGGCTTGGGTGCAGAATTAGGAGCGATATGACGGTACTATGTTTTAATAATGGAAATGATCTCTCTCGGTGAAAAGGTAGCCCTCGGTCTCGCGCTGTAACCCATCGCTCCCGCAACTCCATGATTCTCTCTCTCTCTCTCTCTCTCTCTCTCTCTCTCTCTCTCTCTCTCTCTCTCTCTCTCTCTCTCTCTCTGTTCACTGAGGGTAGCCACTGATTACTGATCATTGATTACGACCAATTATCGTGGGGCACATTCCAAAGATTGACATAATAATGGAAGGCAACACCCGCACAATTATTTCAGTACAGTAGTTAATTAGCCCCCCCCCCCCCCTCCTGCACACACACGCCCACAAACATTTAATCAATACCGCACGCATTTTGTATGTATACGAATAGTATCCGATTATTTGTTTGTGCGTATATGTTTGTGCGTTCATGTATATATATATTTTTTTTTAACCATAAATCGAAACAAATGTAGCTATGATGTGTTTTAGAGGACGGGGCGTCGGTTACTGTTTATAATAGGTAGTGTGTATTAAATGCGACCGATGAAGGTCACTAAAGGATAATCTGTTAGGGTGTCAAGCACGTGATGCCGGATAAGAGCCTGAAGGTGGATTCTGCCAGTGAAAGGATTGCAATACTCAACCAGCCGGTCTACAGGTAGCATGCCCTAGGTCCCACTACTATTGCTGGGGATGTTTGCGTTTAAAAAAAATGATTTGATTTCTTCCTCAAAATCATGCTTTCCCCTGTAAAGCTTGATAGACAATACAATTATCAATGTGTTTATCTTTATTTGCAGACGTTCACATATGTTTGTCTCTCCGTGTTCAGTTTCAGTTGTCGCCTTTGTGATGTAGCTAGGGGCTAAAATGGAATTCATTTTTTCCACATAATTAGCATTTCAATCCAAGAGCACGTGACGGATTAAGAAAAGAAAGGACAAATGAGTGTTTAGTGCCACGCGGAGGACAAAAGGAAGCACTTCACACGATGCGTTTTACATGTAGCTCACAGCTCATATGAAAACAAGCTTGTTTAACATTTCAGTCAAGTTGAAGGAAATATTGGGAAATGTGTGATTGTGAAAAATTAAATTCCATAATTTGTAAATGGCTGGCATTTATATAGCGCCTTTATCCAAAGCGCTGTACAATTGATGCTTCTCATTCACCCATTCATACATACACTCACACATCGACAGCAATTGGCTGCCATGCAGGGCACCGACCAGCTCATCAGGAGCATTTGGGGTTAGGTGTCTTGCTCAAGGACACTTCAACACAGCCCGGACGGGGGATCGAACCGGCAACCCTCCGACTGCCAGACGACTGCTCTTACTGCCTGAGCCATGTCACCCCCATTTGTGTTTTTCACCGTTAAGATTAGAGGATTATTTTCAATAGCATAACTTTGGGCACACTTTGATATTCACTGGAAATATTGCTCTTTTCCATCTGGAATTTACTCCTTGACTACTACAACATAATAATAATAATAATAATAATAATAATAATATATAATGATTATAATAATGATAACAATCATAATAGTAACTGTAGCAAAGAGTCTTAGAGGGGGGTACACTTCTCTGGACTGTTACAGGGAAGCTCTCAGAGGATTTCTGTCAGGTTTCATATCATTTTGGCTAATGGAGGCAATAAAAAAATGGTATTGTGCAAAAAATCCCCTACAGGCCGTATTGCACTGTAACACTGCAGTTACATTTCTATAATTCCCCAAATTATCGTTGCAATCAGCCTAAGAGAATTTGAATTTGTAGAGTGGTTCTGTGGTGCCACCTAGTGGTAGAGGCTTGGAATTTGATACACATGATCTACATCGGTGTGTCACAGTGTCTGCTGGTTTTTGGTGTGTTTCAGCACGAGAGATACATTTCAAAGTCTTTCATTGGCTAAAGAGTCCACACACCTTGTTCTCAAGGCCTTAATTGGCTGCTGATTGAAAGGAAACCACAAATACCTGCAGACACTGCGGCCCTCCAGGACTGAAGTTTGACACCCCTGATCTACATGGATCCCTCCTCAATTTGTACATTTTTAAAATTGAATAGAGGCTGGATATAAAGAAGGTGTGGTCAAATATCTTTTCCACAATTTAGGCATATTCATGTCCTGCCCGCAATCTCTCCAAATGCTCCAAAGCAGTGGCTGATTGGCCAGTTTTTACACCTAGGTCACTTCTAGGTGAGGAACTGTAACAAAAAAACCTTGAAGGCAGATTTCACAAAACCACTTCTGTCAACACACATCATTTAACATTTCATATCTCCGAAACGGATTGCCCAACCGACGCGTGATGCCTCATTTAGTAGCTTTGATTAAAGAAAATGAGATTGCAATAAACTAAGATATGCCATTTACCTCGTTGCGTCACATACAGAGAGTGTACCGTGGAGCCACAGACAAAACACCGGACAAAGGACATTTGGGGACTCCAAAAGACACATGGAAACTAAATGATATTATAGAATACAATATTTTGCTTACTAAAGTATACAACACTTTTCTTCACACTTTTCCCTGCCTGTCACCCTCCCTCTACCTCTTCATCTCCTTGTGCTCTCCTCAGATAGCAACAGGTCCAAGAAGATTGTAAAAAAATTAAACACTCATGATTTCCACTTTAAGTTAGATATTCCCATTTAACAATATAATGCACCCAATGGAAAAAAATATTGACCCAATTGCTCTAAAAATATCAGTAATTGAACTGGATACTTGTTTAAAACGAGTAGGCTCACCCCTAGTCAGTCTGTGACGCTTGCTTTAGTGAAAGGAGGTGGCTACGCACTCCTGCACTAGGGAGGTGGCTATGAGCTCCTGCACTAGGGAGGTGGCTATGAGCTCCTGCACTAGGGAGGTGGCTATGAGCTCCTGCACTAGGGAGGTCGCTATGAGCTCCTGCACTAGGGAGGTGGGTACACGCTCCTGCACTAGGGAGGTGGCTATGAGCTCCTGCACTAGGGAGGTGGCTACACGCTCCTGCACTAGGGAGGTGGCTATGAGCTCCTGCACTAGGGAGGTGGCTACACACTCCTGCACTAGGGAGGTGGCTATGAGCTCCTGCACTAGGGAGGTGGGTACACGCTCCTACACTAGGGAGGTGGCTATGAGCTGCTGCACTAGGGAGGTGGCTATGAGCTCCTGCACTAGGGAGGTGGCTACACACTCCTGCACTAGGGAGGTGGCTATGAGCTCCTGCACTAGGGAGGTGGGTACACGCTCCTACACTAGGGAGGTGGCTATGAGCTCCTGCACTAGGGAGGTGGCTATGAGCTCCTGCACTAGGGAGGTGGCTATGAGCTCCTGCACTAGGGAGGTGGCTACACACTCCTGGACTAGGGAGGTGGCTATGAGCTCCTGCACTAGGGAGGTGGCTATGAGCTCCTGCACTAGGGAGGTGGCTACACACTCCTGCACTAGGGAGGTGGCTACACACTCCTGCACTAGGGAGGTGGCTATGAGCTCCTGCACTAGGGAGGTGGCTACACGCTCCTGCACTAGGGAGGTGGCTATGAGCTCCTGCACTAGGGAGGTGGCTACACACTCCTGCACTAGGGAGGTGGCTACACACTCCTGCACTAGGGAGGTGGCTATGAGCTCCTTCACTAGGGAGGTGGCTACTCGATCCGGGGTCGATTGTTATGCAATGTTTTCTGAGCACAAAATTGAGGTCCAATGTATGTGAACTGAATGATAAATGCATTTTAATGCATTTATCAGACACATTTCTAAATATTATTGCAAATGTAGTTCTACATTATGGATGTATCCTTCATACATTTGATATATATAGCAAGTACATTTCTGATTATATGAAACTGCTAATGGCTAATGCATTTCTGTTTTCAGTGTATTGATGTTTGTTTTATAGCTTTTAAACTGGCATATATAATTATCATTGAAGTGTTTTATACTGAACACATAGTACATTTGTTTGCCACAATTTCATACACATGGCCACTTTTTCATGTGTTTACCTCTGTAAACACATGAAGACACATGAGACGAGAGGTCTCTCCTAAAAACACAGAAAAAAGCTTGGCTTGACTTCATTTCACACAGTTATAATTATTAAACCAGTTTTTTATATGACATTTAAATAGCAAAAATCTAGACTAATTCAAAGCAACTAACACTACATAATGAAATGTCAGTGTGAGAGAACATGAATTCACTACTACTAAAAATATTAAAACATTTTTAAAACTGGTTTGATTTTTGAAAAAATGTCATACAAAAGTTGACACATGATTGCTTTTAAATGTACAATGGCTCCAGGAGTTGTTTGTATTGTATATGAACTTGTATCAGTCACCCATTCTCTGGTGCTGATTAGTTGTTTCTTTACGGAGTTATTTTCATTTCGCTTATTTCGTGATTTTATTTCCTCTTTTGGTTTGCAGCAGAGTAAACTACCAACTAGAAGATGATTTGATTCACCTGCAGCTCAGGGTGTGGGCACTGGCTCTTAATTGGTTATTAAGTGCGGCTTTGTGTATTCCCCTCGTGGCCAATTAAAGTGTGATGACACCCTTTCTTGTGGTCTTAAGAGGTAGGAACCGGCACACTTTTTTTTTCTCTTCCCCCTTCTCTCTCTCTTCCTCTCCCCGCCTGCATCAGGGTTGAGGTCCTTGCTGGAAGCTTTAATTGTTTGTAGTATTTGTTTGTTTTGGGTGTGCTGACTGGCCAATCTTACCTCCTAGTGGTGGTTATGGGTATGGGAGCTGAACACGCAGCAACCTTGATCCACCTTGGGTAGTCAAGGTGGATCAGCCACCATTTTGTGTGTGGTTTTTTTTGTTTGTTTTGTTTTAAAGGGTTGTTTGTGGTTATAGACGCACCAGAACCCCTAATTTCTTATATTGTAGAGGCATTTGTTCATTGTTCGTATTTAAGTGACATTTCTGCAGAAATGTCTTCATTACATACCTGATGTTTTGGTTCATGTCAAGACTCCACTTTCTCCTCTCAGAAGCCATTTCTTGTCCCAAAGGCCATTACTGGGTTTGCAGAAAATGCCTGCATCCCTGCCCTTGCCATCGGAACAAACGATATGCTCTACATCCTGTGTGCCATACTCCTATTCGCATTGCTATCTTCTTCAGTCTGGGACAAGAACAGTTCACAAAAATAACACTTCGATTCACTCACTCAACTTTTGCTCATCTTAGTTATACTCACCCCAACTTTTACAAATTGAACCGTGGCCAAAACAAATCCTTAATCATTGTAAGTTTTAAGAAAAATGCTAATCTTACCATGCTGACTAACCCTCAAATCTCGTAAGTCTCCTTTTCCTAAACTTAGAGATTTACGCATCTTACGTCTATCCTAATGAGGGTAGACTTAACTTACATTGCCACTAACCTCACTGTCTTCAGCAACGATTTCAGAATCATTGTTTGGGTCATATTGTGAGTTTCCAATGTTTCTCAGCATTGACAGCAAATTGTCAATGTTTTTCCACCCGGGGGCCTCGCTGCATGGACTGGAGAAGACCACTGAGGCACTTTGGAGGAACTGGAGAACATACGCCATACAAAACACATAAGTCCTCGCAGTGTCATTATTCCCAAAACATGCATGGCCAGGTGGTAGTGTTCTGGTGCACAGTGGTAAATTAAATGCGTATGATATGAAATGACAAACCACCTTCATCTATTCATGATGAATACAAGTCTTTTGCTTAGTTGTTTTACACAGCGCCTTGGCCATTGCAGCAAAGAAACCTGAATGTCAATTTCTGATCCATTACCACTTGCAATTTTGTCGCAATGGCTTATGGTATCATGTATATTTTCTTCCTGGCAAATGTTAAGTATATTGACAGCATTTAAGACCACAGAGCCATTACATATGAGTATGAATGATGTGTGCATGGTGCTTGCATATGTCTGTGCTACATCGGTCTGGAAAGCTTCCAGAAAATATGATGATAAGTTCAAATTACCATGTTTTTTAGTGGGAAAATGACAGAAATGGGTAAATGGTCCCCTTGCCCATATGTTACTGGGGAATGACACGAGTTAGCTGAAGGTCATCCAAATGACACGTATCACTGGAAAATCTCGCAAGCAGCATAAAACGTCCAATAGACATGTTTCCATGGGAAATTGATGTAAAATTCCCCATGAGTTAGAAATTTGTCAAACACTCTAAAATAGTGACAATTCTGATGGTTGCCAGACTAGTACTGACTATTTCAATGAGATCTGTTGAAAAATAAGCAAATAATAAGAATGACCCACGTGTCTGTACAGCAGAGCTGTTCAGGGACCCAAACTGAAATCGTCCCTTTCTAAGGTGTGTCCAAAAGCCATATGTGAAAACGAATCGGATTTATTGCAAACAGATAGGGGTTCAGCATGTTTTCTAAAAACATTTTTATCAGAAGTACAGGGTTTTATGGGCAAACTCAGGAATCAAACATCTGCGCATCTACCTGACTAACTACATTACATTAATGGCATTTGGCAGACGCTCTTATCCAGAGCGACGTACAACAAAGTGCATACCCATAACCAGGGATAAGTAGCCGGTTTTCTCCGTCTTAAATGCGTAAAGATCATATTTACTGTATTATCCTTGTTTAACTTGGTACAACAGGTTAGTGTTTTAAACAGTTCATAATACAAACGGTAAGTTCAATGTATGGCTCTGTTGGAACGCACAACATCAGCGGCGTGTTGCCCGCACGGTCACATTGTTCATATTTAGCCTGTAATTCTGTAATATTTATAATTCACCGCGCGTTACTTCGGTCCATCTGCAAATGCCAAAACCCCGTAAAAATAACTATTGACTCTCCACCTAAGAGAGATGTAGAATCTCCACCTAAACTGTTGACCTTCACTGAACTAGGTAGAGGTCTTGATGCTAAAGATCAGAACCAGAATCTTGTCATCACTAGAGAAGAAAGTGAATTATTTGAATCACGTGCAAGCGGCGTATGATGACTTGTAAATGGAAAAATCTCACTCCCAGAACTCACACTGGCAATACAGACAGTGTAGAAAAACAAACACAAGAGCAGTAGATATCATGCACAGACAATGGGGACAGCCCTAGTGGTACCCCTTCCCAAGGGATTAGTGGCTGAATTAGATAGTGAGGATGACACAAGCAATATTTTGTTATTATTATTATTATTATTATTATTATTATTATTATTATTATCAGGGGAAACCTGAATGGGATAATTGGGAGCTTTTCTGATAAGTTTCCTATGGCCCCAGTGCATTCAACCACTGCTATTCAGCCTGGGGAGGGGGACAGAGGGAACGCCCAACCACAACTACTACACTTGGGCCTCTCTCACCTGGAGACATGGATTCCCTTATGAAAAAAGTCGGTGACTTAGAAAGATCCGCTCAAATTCATTAAAATATATTTTTTTTATCACGGGGCATTAGGGATTTTGCGCCATTTATAGCAACTCACCATTTATCAAAAGAAATGACACATTTTAGCCACACCCCCAGAAAAGCTATTATTCATACAGTCGCACATCCCAGCCAATGACTGACACAATTAACGGCACAGGGGGCTCGTCTGACTTTGAGTGACAGGTTTGGACACAAAAACAAAACCTGAGCGAGGTCTACTGAGCAAAATGCTCAACCAATGTCCCAGAAATAGTTATAAATACACGTTTTGTACTTTTGTTTGTTCTTGTATTAAAATGATGTATACTTAAATAAGAAAGTGGAGGATCATAATTGTATTGCTCATTGATAAATAATGAAAACCTTCAGTTTTGTGGTAGCGTCATAAGGTTCCAACTCTGTTACCTCTGAATTTAAGGTTTGCTAACAGTGCCAAGAAGTTATTTGATTTTGATTTTCATCTATGATTCTGTGACCTGAGATTTTATTTGGCAATTAGGAATGTTGGTGGGGTGTCAAGTTGTGTGCAATATCATCTCATCATGAAATTATTATAAATAGAATTTACTTGCAAACCCCAGTTTGTCAGTGTGGTACAATGATACAGGCTCTCGTTAAGGACACTTATTTTGTAACCTTCAGCAGAGCGCATGTCTTCGTCAACGTAATTATACTGTAGATATCGCTATAATCATTGTTAGCCTTATACTTTTAAGATTCTAACCTTTTTAGAGCGATTACTGAGCTTCAGTGATCACCAAATGTTGCTTGTTTATACGGGGAAAATCCTGACAGTTCTGTCCCAGATTGAAACTGCTGTGCAATACGAAGCAGTTGGAGAAGAGTTCTAGAAACCGGCGTAGTATAGACTACTTTCACTCGCAAAGACAGGATTATCTATTTAAGAACATTTACTTCGTTGAAAGTATTAAGCCAAAACAGGAAGAAATATTCGCCGAGGATATGGAAATATTGAATATATCTGACATTCAATTCATTTCTCCACAAGAGGGCGCCAAAAGCACTAAAACCGTGTGGCCTTGTGTAAAAGCAGTGGAGATGATCAAAAAGCTTAAGGTGGGTTTGAAAAGGACAACTTGAACTTCTCCCCGATGAGAGCACGCAGGCTACTGCAATAAACAACAAAGTAGGGAAAGGCATTATTTTGACAGAATTCCAGTTTGGAATGAACATATGAAATTGAGTAAACAAGTGAGACATTAACCAATGTATACACCTTGTTTCTGTATTTCTTTGCGGTGTCATAATTAATGTTGTGAAGTGTAATGTTTGCATGAAAAAGGCAGTTCAATGAATGTTATACCTATTATTAGAACTCATACGGTTGTAATAATCTAGAGGACGCGAAGCGATCTGTCCATAATGCATTACACCGTGTAAACCTAGTTGCTATAGTATAAATTCAGAGGAGATGTGCGGAGAAGCGCAATGTGCGTAAGATTGCTAACACGAGCCTGCCCGTGATCGGCTCTGTGCCCATCGTCATCTTAAAGTGGTTAGAGATGAAGAGCCCAATTCAGACTCGCATGGCACGGATCACGTCATATGAAACTGATGACTTGAGTGCAATCGTCCTTGCGCATTTCTCCCGTAATTCACCTTGCTTCGCCATGTTTCACAGCCCAGTTCTTTGTTGTCCATATTACTTTTCCCGATGAATTTACCTGATCACTGAAGCTCTACTTTGCTCTGCTGAGCTCAAAGGAAGTCCATCAGTACCCTTCATTAATCTGATATTACGCTGCCGAATTATGATAATTTATATACGATAATTTCATGACGAATTTTTTTATTTGTTTGTCTGATTTGTGCTTTAGAAGTCAGTGGAGACAAGATCAGCGTTTCGTTGCAACTTGAACAATAGATAATAATCGCATTTATTACTTTTTTATTAAACAAGCATACTTGGTGGTATAGCCTAATAAATAATTCAGCGTACATAAATTAAACATCTGTCATTTATTCATACAAAGTCTCTTTTAGTCCGTCTCACAATATGCATTAAGACAGAACTGACACAAGCAGCTATTCTACAATTACGCCCTTCTTGGACCTTGGTCTGTTAAGCAAAACGCACAAATAGCCTACGAGTTAACGGGTAGAGTGAGGATTCCGGTGAGTCTGAAATAGGAAGTTCCTTCAGTCTGAAATCACCGGTTCTCATCATTATCTATCGGTCAAAACTTTCGTAAGAGGAGGGTTCTTCCTCTGAACGAATTGATACTTTGAAATGACGCCGTAAAAACCCCCCATATCTTTTCTGGTTGTCCCATTTGAGTTTTGGTCGAATCCGCCGCATGAAACCTCCGTAACGTTTTTGTAACTCTTCTTGGCCATCTTCCTCCCCGGAGTTACTTCTCTTTGGGCCAAATTTCCTCAGGAAACCTCCATACCGTTTCATTTCGTTGATGGCCCTGTCGTCGTCGTAGACCGCGACCTCGTTTTCTGAAGAACCATCTCCGCGCTGTGTATCCACCAAAAGCTCCGGGATATCTCTTTCCCAAAATTTTCTCAGCGAATTCCCGTATTTTTTGGCAAACATGCTTTTCGTGTAAGCATTTTCACGCGAGAGGGGATTTACTTTTTTGTTTTTATCGATCCTTTTAATGAATCCACCGTAACGCTTGACCACGTTACCAATGGCAGTCTCCTGTTGATCTCCAGTCTCAGGCGTGCTGGGCGGCTGCTCGTTTCTATCGCTGACCCCCGGCTGACCGGGGGAGTACAACTCTAAAGCCTTCTCGCATTTATCTAATTCTGCCGTGGATGCGAGGGTCCCTTCACACTCTAAAGTGCAAGTCTGAAAAGGAAGAGAAAGGGTTAAGTAATATTAAATGTTAAATGAATGTTAAACAAGACTGCCAGGTCTATCCACAAAGCCATCAATTGCTCAGATAATACTTAGCATTGTCTTTCTAATTGCTGTACGAAAGTCCTTGAAATGATAGAATATAGCCTTCATTACTAGAACCAGTTAACACCACAATTGCGGTGGACGGTAATGTTTTTGGAATAACTGGATTGTTTTCTTAGACGAGTTGATACCTTTCTAGCAGCCACGAACAAAGAAACTGTATTAGGTAGCCTATCATCAACATGGTTCGACATGTTTCTGATGTCCATTCGATTATTAATGGTCAATCAGTTACGTGAAACCCGGCGGTTGTTACGGTACAAGTGTCATGTAGGCTATTTGTCGACAAACGCTTTCTGTCCGATTCAACAGAACTTCAGATTGCTCTCTCAGGACTTGGTGAGAACCTTCAGTGATCGCCGCATCGGAATGCACCGGGAAGCGGCGCGCGCTCTCCGTGGTGCTGAACCGACCGTTAATTCTGCTCTAACTTTTACTGACATCACTCAAACAAAACTGTTAAAAGGGCGACGAGAGATTAACGCTACATTCAACTATCACCAGACAATTTAGAACAACTAGCCTACTAGTCAGGTGAAAATGGTTTTACCAGGCTGTTGATGGACATTTCCGAGTTGGCGGTCTGTTGTGCGCAGATTAGACACTGGGTAGAGCAGTCTGCCCGGATTGAAGAGATCATGCTCAAGACGAGCGCTAAAACGTGCCACTCCATACTGTCGAGTATTCCTCTTCGGGGATCTGAAATGCATAATAATAATAACAAAAATAATTATCATCACCATAATAAGCCGGGACAATAAAGGCAGTCCTGTCAGGAAATATGTTGACCGTAAGTGCAGATCCACAGCCGCAAAGCCGTAGGTTTCCGTGAGTTTATAACTCACCTTTCAGTTTTATTTCATCCTCATCTATACTGGCTGTTTTAGCCGGTTTTCTCCGTCTTAAATGCGTAAAGATCATATTTACTGTATTATCCTTGTTTAACTTGGTACAACAGGTTAGTGTTTTAAACAGTTCGTAATACAAACGGTAAGTTCAATGTATGGCTCTGTTGGAACGCACAACATCAGCGGCGTGTTGCCCGCACGGTCACATTGTTCATATTTAGCCTGTAATTCTGTAATATTTATAATTCACCGCGCGTTACTTCTGTCCATCTGGAAATGCCAAAAACCCCGTAAAAATAACTATTGACTCTCCACCTAAGAGAGATGTAGAATCTCCACCTAAACTGTTAACCTTAACTGAACTTACATGTATGTATTTATGATGACTAAACATACAAAATAGATAAAAGTGGAAGTTTTTTACCTTAATATTAACAGAACTCAGTTGGTTGGATGCGCAGTTAGGCTGTGAAATACGTATCAGCTTTTTTGTCAAGTGAAGTTCCCCGGGGTATTTCGGACAGCGAGTTCGATGTGATCCAATTCTTGTGCTTTTGGTTGTGGCATGCCCGCTGTCTTTTTATTGACGATTGCTTCATCGTGTCACTGGAGTGCATCAGAATACGCCTCTCCTCCTTAAGCCAATAGAAATGATTGGGTATGAATAATCCCCCACATCCCTCCCACTTTGTTTCTCAGACACCCCCACACACATACATCTACATACATACAATTGCGTGCACCCACATTTTGTTCTCAACCTTAGGGGAGGAAAATAAATAAATAAATAAAAGTCCATTATTGGTGCACTATTCAGTTGGTAAATATTTGCATCCTGTGGGTTGGAAGTTTTCAGCCGTTCCACTTTGGAGCTGTATTAAGAGGAAAAATGCCATTGTGCTGCTCTCGCACAAAGGCCAGTTATCCGCATAAGTGAAAGAACAAGCCAGAGCAGTGATGTTGTACTTCAAGGTTGAATCGTCACAAATAGCGAAAGAAGGCACGAACGGCTACAGCCAGGCCACAGTGGTACACAACACACGCAGGTCCGGGGGAGTCCTTCAGATTAACGGGCATCAGACACTACGGCCAGGTCCACGATGGGGATTTTTGGGTTAAAACATTGTTACAAAAGGCTCACTGACATGTTGATTCACCCTCTGCCTGTGTTCGTAGACCTTAAATTTGTTTTTCAAAATTATACAGTTGACGGAACCGACACTCTGCACCAAAACATTGTATAGATGTAGAATGATTCAAGCTCATTTGTCGAAAATTGTTTTTAATTGTGACAGCCAATGGGGGAAGGAGGGGGGTTTCAATGTCAGCACGATTACAGAGAAGGGGGAGGGATAAACAGTGACCGTTAGAAGTCTGAAATTACCTATTGTACCTTTGAATGTTTTTTTATTACAAAGAGAAGTTATTCCCACTGTCCTGCTGTGTCTGGAGCTTGTGCACCGTGTGCCAGAGGGGGTGACCTGTTTGAGGGAATTCAGAAAGCTACCTGGTTGGCCAGTCAGTCCAGACACCTCTCTGACCCTGGCCAGCCCATTTCCCCAGAGCTAGACTGGTGAACTTGCACGTTTAAATCTGTGTTAGCTGCTCACCCCTTCAAGGGAGTGCCCCTAAGCTTTACAGGCAGCTTTCAGACAATTTTGATTGACTGACTTGATTGCCAACTGCTTTCATACACAGATTGATTTGTTGATGAATTGACTGATTAACCACTGGCTACAAATAACCCAAACAGTGCCACACTATTCCCTACTGTAATCTATTTCAAAGAATTGCTTTGCTTATCAGTCAATTTAAAACAATGGCAGATGGATCAGTCGCTTTAATTTGATTATCAGACCGTAAAAGGTGGTATCTAGTTTCAATGGCCCCATTAAAATGGTGACACATTTAAACTCTGTAGGCCTACTACTCTTGGCAGAAAGTCTTTAGGGAAGCATTCTGCCACTTTCATTGTCCTACCTGTATTCAATTCAATCTATTTTTGTATAACGCTTTTCACAGAAGACTGTCACAAAGACGCTTTACAGAGTAACACCAAAGAGAATTAAACATATCCATATAGAAAGTCCATATGGAAGGACGTAGAGTTCAGAAGGGAGGGGGATGAATTATATGCCGCATATAATAAGCAGTTCTTAGCTTAATATGGAATATTGGAATACTTTCCCCCACTTGTTCTGTGATGTTCCCTTTTATTGTTGTCTGATCTTACTGCTCATGTAGGGGCAGCTTGTAGCCTAGTGGCTAAGGTACATGCCTGGGGCAGCTTGTAGCCTAGTGGCTAAGGTACATGCCTGGGGCAGCTTGTAGCCTAGTGGCTAAGGTACATGCCTGGGGCAGCTTGTAGCCTAGTGGCTAAGGTACATGCCTGGGGCAGCTTGTAGCCTAGTGGCTAAGGTACGTGCCTGGGGCAGCTTGTAGCCTAGTGGCTAAGGTACATGCCTGGGGCAGCTTGTAGCCTAGTGGCTAAGGTACATGCCTGGGGCAGCTTGTAGCCTAGTGGCTAAGGTACATGCCTGGGGCAGCTTGTAGCCTAGTGGCTAAGGTACATGACTGGGGCAGCTTGTAGCCTAGTGGCTAAGGTACATGACTGGGGCAGTTTGCGTATTCATTTATTTTAATAGTTTGCCCTTTAGATAATTGATAATCTTCCATAATCGACTCACTAGCAGGCAATCTTAATATTTTAATATTTTTTCAATATTTTTTTATGATCATGCCGACTGCCCAGGGTATTGCCGGACCCAGTGAAGGATGTTTACAGGTAAGGGTCCTATTTATAGAGCCCAAGAGAACCATCCATCTGGGTTCCTCTTTGTGCATGGATACATACTCTCTGGAGCTTGAACAAGCTGTAGAACCATTCACTGCTTTTATTTGATGTGGGAAGGTCATGGGTACATATTGATTTATTTGATGAAAGAGTTTATGGTTTTACTATTCCAACATTAGTGCAGTGGAGATGGCGCAGGGTTGGGGTGCGGTGCGTAATTACTTTGCTATTTGCATCATGACTCATTTTTACGTGCTATTCAGGTGGATTTGAAGTGAGTGTATTTGTCGTCACAGATACTCTGGCTATTTCCGCATTTCCACATTTCCGCAGAGCCCGTTCTTGTGGTTTAATACACCCTCACCCTCATTGATTTTCAAAAATAATGTAGCACTTAAGATGTCTTATATGCCACTCTTATTGTCAGGGAGTTAAAATGTATACTATAATAATAATAATAATAATAATAATAATAATAATAATAAAAATATATAATAATAATAGCAACATATTTTAATAGCCTACAACATATTTTGATTAAAGATTGTAATTGATGAAAATTATTTATGAGAGGGAAGGGGATCGAAAAATGGACACTGTCAAATATTATGATTTGCTTGATCTGATCCCTTAACGTTTAAAAAGAAGGAACAGATTCACTGACAAACACTCATCTTAAATAACCACGTAAACATGTTCAGAAATGAGTGCGCATTCATGAGAATTATGAATTTGCATAAGACAACCCAAAAAGTGCCATATAAGGCGAGGCGTGACGTCACATTTGTCCAGAAGAGTCAAACAAAAACAATAATAGTTTGGAGGTTGAAGTTCTGCTTTCTGAGATCGATAAAGTAAAGCGTACCATGTTTATCAGTGCCATAAGTGGAATTATGGGACCTGTAAAAGCCAAGGAATGGGGAAGAACAATGACTATTGCTGTTAACGCAGTGTCACCTGATGCTCGTACCATCACTGAAATTAAGAAGAAATAGTCTTGGCTAGATTTAATGGTCATTACGAATAAGCAATCCATCTCTGTGAGCAGCACCTTGAGAAAAACACATCTCAACGTCACTATTTTGCAGCACAAATGAGTCATGGCCACTCTTCTCGGCCATCAAGGAACAATATTTAACAGTTTGCATTTAGCATCTGATATCATTGGCTACAGCCTATTGTTCCTACAATGTTTGGCAATCCAGCAATGGCATGATGGCAGTAGTCAAAAACTTAGGTTTGGAAAACATCAGGCTAAGTGTGCTTGAGTCATAGGTCAGGTCGGGACCATTTGTAAATCTTGTTCTTACCTATGGAAACGTTCAGAAAATTGATGAATGCGCAAAGTTCTCTTAAATAACTCAAAAACATTCTACGAACAGATCTGTTTGTACGCGTGGTTCTTGCATGAAGCCCATTGTTTCTATGACGTCAGACTCCATGGAAACAAACGTGCTCACAGTCAACTGAGTCAACGTAGGACACAACATTCCCTTTCCATTTGGGGTTTTCTGTGAGGCTGAAGACAAAGTCAGATAACATAGTCCCCCACCTTGGGGGTGCATTCAAGACGGCGAACATTCACGGCTAACTATGTTTGCAGCAAACAGTAACTGTTGAACGACTTTCAATAAAAATTCCATTTAATTTGCCACCAACGCCCTTTTAATACAAATGGATGCGACGTTGGTCTAATGACACCTAGCTGATTCGTTGCTTCCCTGTGATTTATTTTTAAAGGTTATAGTGCTATAATACACTTTAATCAAGTGTATTATAACAGCCAAATAATTGTCAACTTTTGTTCTCTGCGTTTTTCCCAGCAGAACCCATTTTTGTTCATTGTGCACTACCTTTTCAAAGAGTTAGGTAACGTTCATGGCGAACAGAAAAAAGTTTGAATAGCTAAAGTTTGCTGTCTGGAACACATGTCAGGTCAACACTCCGCTTGGGCAATATACGTAAGTTTCAGGTGGCTTCCTCCCCAGTGTGCAGCTCATGGATGTTCTGCCTTTGCTCCAAGCCTCTACGAATATCCTTAAGGAAAATGGAACACCATAAGCCCCAGAGTCATAATTCATGTCGTCATTCCTTTTATGGTTCCTTAGCATTTCCAAGACTTCCGGATCCAAAAATCCAACCGTCTATGGGAGAAATTGAGATCTCCTGTGTACAGTTTACAAAGCAAATTGATATCGGTTAGCAATCCGTCACACAATAACATCACGCACAGGGCTGTATATCCATATAATGTACATATATAGAATGGGCGGCAGTGCTTTTTGTTGGCAAAATAATTAATTTGTTGGAAAGCGGCATTGGAATTTAATGGACCCAGTACCACTTAAGAGAGCAATGCGTGCAGATAAAAACAGCTAAAGTATTAAAAGACATCAAACGTCAGCAGTGGCACGGACTGTGTAGAGTAAGCACATGGTTATATTGTGCAGCCTTTCGAGAGTTTAGTAGCAAAGCTCCCCATTGGTAATGTCAGGGTTTCCCAACTCATGTTCCAGGCAGTACCGTTTTTTTGGCTCACTCGTGCAGATTGCTGCCTTGGTTAATTGGTATCCAGGTGCAGTCTAATTACCAAACCAATTATCTGTTACTGGTAGGTGGGCTCTACTCTATTTAAGCCTCATTGTCCCTCCGTTCTGTGCTTCAGTGTTGTATTACGCTTCCGACACCGAGCCAGTTAGAGGGAGCCTGGAGGTTTTCGGTATACATTTAAAGCGCCTATTCGGGTAACCGTACAGTTTTTCTTGAATATTCCCTTTCCCCTATTACGTCAAAATATACACTTCTACCAAGTTTTCGGTACTGTTTTAGTTGGCGTTTCTCTCCTAGTGGTTCCCCTTACAGGTAATGCGTCTTATTCAACATTCATTTAACTTTTTTTTTTACATGTAATTATGTTGTGGCGTAAACTTGTTTTCATTAATATTCCATCCTCTATCTGTTGCGCTGATAAAACTAACTAAAACATGCGGGAATGTCATCAGTGTCTTTGCAAACTCTGGGCACCCTATTGTTTTCACATGGAAACACGACCTGCTGAAGTAGAACAGAGAACCCGCATCGATTGTTGAAATCTGCGAGCTTCTCAAAAATGATGACGCCAATTATCTGCTACCATGGTAACATTCACCCATACACGGGCTAAAAGTTCACCAGTTGTCCTTGTTTGCGCCACCACACTAGCTGCAGCTCAGAACTGATCTTTTCAATGCCACAGTGTAATTACTCAATGGGTGATCCAGCACTGCGTCAGTGCCCTGGCAGCTACTGACGAAAAGAGACATTTGAATTTAATCTCAGCCTGACTAGTGTGTGTTGGGTATGGTCCGAGTGCTCGTGTTTCCGAGTCACAAAAGAATGTCGGTGTGTGGACCTCTAGATAAAGGTGAACAGACCGCTGAGTCGTGCGTGGCAGCAGGGCGCACCGACAACTGACTATTGTCTTTGAATACATCGGAATAGATTAATCATTTATTTAAAAAAGCTACAGATAAGAACAGACCTAGTTGCTTGTTACGATACCGCCCTTTAAACGTCGGGAGCCTTGACTTGTATTCCAAAAAGGCCGCGAGACCATCAGTGAAAAAAGACCAGTAGCCTACACCCCAAGAATACACAATATTAAATGGCAATAGGGTGCATTCTTGTTTAGGGAAGCGTGCGTAGGTCAAAATAATAATGGTTTTGTGAAGCAACCCCCATGTCCTGTCAATAGTTCACAATACAATTCAAATAGTTCACCGTGCATTTTATTAGGAACATTTTATCACACCTACTTATTCATGCGATTATCTAATCAGACAATTGTGTGGCACCAGTGCAATGCATACAATAATGTAGATACGCGTCCGGTGCTTCAGTTAGTGTTCGCATCAACCATCAGAATGGGGGGAAAAAATGTGATCTGCGGAATGATTGTTGGTGGCAGATAGGGTGGTTTGAGTAACTCAAACTGCTGATCTCCTGGTATTTTCACGCATACTAGTCTCTAGAGTTTGCAAAGAATGGTGCAAAAAACCAACAAAAAAAAAAGTCTTGTTAATGAGCGACGTCAGAGGAGAAGGGCTAAACTGGTCAAAACTGACAGCAAGGTGACCGTAATGCAAATAACCACACATTACAACAGTGGTATGCAGAAGAGCTCTCTGAACAACCAACGCATCATAACACTAAGTGGATAGGCGACGGCAGTAGAAGTCTAACAAATAACATAACATAATAACATAACATAACATAATAACATAACATAATAAAGGGCTCACTGAATGTATATAGTTTAAGTTCCTAAATCGTGGTTGAACATCTAAAAATGTATTTGTGCCTTTTTAATCGGAAGTAAAAAAATTATTTAAAAAAATCAGTAGATACATTTGCATGTTCATATGGATCATCTTGGAGTAAATGTTGAATTTGAATAGTTATTAGGGCTAAATGGCACCCCAATCATGGAATCACTGATTAATGGGCCTCTGTGAAAGACGGCAGCAAACATACAAGAGTGTTATTCCAGACAAAATACACTGACAACCCTAAATTATACTCATAACAGTGAGCTCAAAGAATCTCTTTGCTGATGGACCTTGAGTCTTAAATAAAAAAATAAGGCAAGTATTCATTCTGCCTCTTTGGAAGGAAAGGTTTCAGAATCTGGCTGTTCTTTTCAAAGCCAATGAGATACCACTCCGGAAAAGTGAGAGCCAATCACAGTCCGCTCCAGAAGAGAGTCAATTGAAATCATGCACAGAAATTTGGATTCTGCATGAAATATTCAGCATTCTTTCAGTGTTCCATTAACGCTTGTGAGGGTTCAGTATCCGGGGCAAAGCCATTTATTTGTGTTTAATTATTTGAAGTCATGACCAGTTGCCAGAATATCATACCAATTGTCCCAGAACTACAGGCCAGATTCTGTTAATATCCATGCAGGTATTTTACCATGCTTTTTTTTTTTAAAGAATCCAAGAAAGTTATGACTGGATTGTGCAATTATTTCCTCCTTCTGTGGTTCCCTGTGGGGAGATTTACTGTTTACCTATTTTTGACATTTGATAGCTTTGTCCATCACTGACATTGCAAGGGGAAAAGAGGAAACTGTAAAAAGCAGGAAATCCAGCAATCACCTGCAGGCTCTTGACCCCGTCATATCCCTGGGTGGATGGCTTCTTTATGGGCTCTGGAATAATGGAAGTTATATCATACTGAGATCAGTCACCAGAGGGGGGAAAGTAAAAATCCTCCCCAGCATTTTGTTTAGAAACACCTGGATTTGCTCATTTGCACAATTCTTTGGCCAGCAGGTAGAACTAATTGGTAAAATCAGCTGGCCAAGTTCATGGCTGGAAGAAACATTTGGCAGGACTTTTACCCTCAAATCCAAATCGTGTTTTCTTTTCTAATTGGTTCATTAGTGCTCCTGATTGGCCAGACTGTAGTCACACCTGACTCAGGTAAAGGGAGGGTGGAAAACCAGCAGGTGTCGGCCCTTGAGAATTTACTTTTTCATACTGCTGTTCTCCAGTGGAACAGAAGGGGGCACCAGATGTCACTTGTGTGTTCTACCGATATTCATAAACAAAATGCCAATGTGAGTATCTAAGTGTTTGCTAGCTCTTTCACCACCACACATTTCCATCTCTTCCCATACACACATTATAATAGAAGAATAAAGCAAAAAAACGAAGCAAACCTTTCTGTAAGTCAGTTACCTTGCACTAAATTGTACTACTGTAAAAATAATAATAATTCCAGTTAACTACATTAGTTAATGCCAATTCATGTGATCTTAGTGTAGAGTGTTACCCAATAATTTTAATTAGTTCATAAGTTAATAGTTAATAAGATTTGTAAACTGTAGTACAAGTACATTTGAATTTAATTGAATGGATGAGTTGGGCGACACTTTCTTGAATGGAACTTCACAACTTTTTTCATAAGACGCTCATTGCATTTTCATGAACAGTTTAAAAACTGTGAATAACCATAAACGGGCATAAGGTGTTGTGTCATCACTGAGGCAGCAGGTAACATTACAAGTGTAATACCAACTGACACACCCCATTTGCCAATTTGTGATTATTGACATAATAATTAATAAATGGACATGGTATGAATTGTTCAACCAAACAAAGACATAACTTTAGTTATAAACTAACTAGTTACAACATAACATGTAGTGTGGACTTCGCATGCTATCTTACAATCAAACTTATGTTATACTGGTGCAACAGGTTGCGGGCTATTACCTGCACGTGATAACGTTGCTGTTCGTTTAGAACTTTCAATTCCCTTTATTCATGTTAGCATTGTCTCGCCATGTTCATCACTCCATAGACTTGTGAGTGTGGTCTAATTTACATTTCATAAAAATGTACATGACTGTACAAGTTCACGATTTAAATTTCATGTATATTTCTGAATTACCCACAGAACGAGTGGTCTTGTGTCAGGATAGGTTGGAATTAAATTAGTTATTTTTGTGCAAAAAAAAAAAGTCTTAATATTTTATGCACATTTTTTGCGGGTATCCATAACACAGTAATGCTTCAACATAGCAATACCAAAACCAGTAGTTGGTGAGCTTCTTGCCATTGTAGTAGACCTGCACAATGGCATTGAGAGTGGTTTTGAAAGTTGAGTTGATATTGAGGTTCGAAATGTCCTATTAATCATTACAGTGTAAGACCAAGTCAGTTAAACTTCAGGGATATGAATCTGTCCATTTAGGAAGCAAAAGTGATTGTGAATCGATTTCACCTGCAATTTCAGGTGCAAATTAAATGGAGGTGCAATGGAGATGCAAAAGCAAGACAACCCCCAAAAAGGTAATGGTATTTGCATGTGGTGGCCACAGACAATTGGTCTCCTTATCCTTCCTGACTGATACTTCTCTAGTTTTGTGTCCTGCTAGTGTCCTTGTCACTACTGATAGCATGAGGAGGTACCTGCAGCCCAATCAGGTTGCACAGGTAGTCCAGCTCCTCCAGGATGTCACATCCATACGTGTGATTACAAGAAGGTTTGCTGTGTCTCCTAGCACTGTCTCAAGAGCATGGAGGAGATACCAGGAGACCGGCCATTACACAAGGAGACCTGGACAGGGCCGTAGAAGGGCTCTGCTCCTTTGTGCAGGAAGGCTATATGAGGGTGGCATGAGGGCCTGATGTCCTCTAATGGGACCTGTGCTCACAGCCTGGCACTGTGCTGCTCGATTGGCATTCACAAGAGACCACCAGAATTGGCAGGTCCGCCATTGATGCCCTGTTCTCTTCATAGGTGAGAGCAGGTTCACACTGAGCACATGTGACAGGTGTGAAAGAGTCTGGAGATGTCGTGGTGAACAGTATGCTGTCTGTAACCTCATCCACTATGACCGGTTTGGTGGTGGGTCAGTGATGGTCTGGGGAGGCATATCCTTGGAGGGTCATACAGACCTCCATGTCATAGCCAACGGTACCCTGACTGCTGTTAGGTACCGGGATGAAATCCTCAGACCGATTGTCAGACCTTACGCTGGTGCAGGACAATGCCCGGCCTCATGTGGCCAGAGTGTGTAGCTAGTTCCTGGATGAGGAGGGCATTGATGCCATTGACTGGCCCTCACGTTCCCCTGACCTAAATCCAATTGAGCACCTATGGGACGTTGTCGGGAGTGCGTACAGGCACGCGGGGGCCATACAATTCACATAAGTTAGATCGACCTGTGATTAAAAATTTTTACTTTGATTTTCGGTGTGATTTTGAATCCAGCCCTCAATGGATTGATGATTTTGGTTTTCTTTGACCGTTGCTACGTCATTTTCTTCACAAATTATACAATGTACATCAGTAAAGATTTTCAACTTGAATAAATCGTTCATCAAGATCTGATGTGTCTCTTAAGTGTTCCCTTAATTTCTTTGAGCGGTGTAGTTACTGAGCTCACTATAATAAACCTTGGGTAAAGTTTATGGGGCATAAGGTGCTGTGTGGCCTACCACCAACAGAGCTTAAATATCCACCCGGAATCATCTTCCCAAAAAAAAAAGCTAATGCTGGTAGCTGGTCTGAAATGGTCAATCAGCTACCTACTGTTTCAATACCTAGCTTGAGCAATTTTTCTTCTTTTTTAGCAGGGATGTACAAGTTATACACTAGGACAAACAAACCAAAAAGAGCTAAGACAAGAATCAGTCGATTTAGGATGAGCAGCAGTAACAATCCAGTCAGCAAACAAATCAAAATTGGCTCGGCAAAAGTATTTGTATTACAAAATACCAGATACAATGGACCATTCAGAGTGCTTTCAAGAATGACTGTTACTAGCAGCAATATGAATATGATCAAAAGGATGACTTAACTCACACTTGAGTCACAGAAGGTATCTTCACAAATGGCTGGCATGAAAGAATCAAATATGTCACAATGTTCCTTGAATTAAAAGAAAATACATATTGTGTACTAGTCCAATATGCACAAACACATAACAGCTTGCCAGTGAGAGGGCAGCCATTTTGAAATACTATTTTCTGTGCTTGTTTATGCTGTGGAAAATTCTATTCATATTTGTTTTCATTTCCGTAAAGCTAGAAGTGCAAGGTGGAAGAAAGCAATGCATTCCACACGATGCTAATCATCCGAAGTTGACCCTTTGGACAAACTAGTTTCTGACCAGAAAATATCTTTGTTCATGAAATTGCTTGATATCAAATACAAATTGTCCGGGAGTGATGGTATGTATTTTACTTGCCCTTTTTTGTGTGTGTGTGTGTGTGTGTGTGTGTGTGTGTGTGTGTGTGTTTTCAAGTTGTTGCCACGGAAATACAAATGGCATGAAACACCATATATAGGAAAGAATGAAAAATATATGCATTCATTGTGAGTCAGAGTCTGCTACACGTCCCCGAAACTTGAGAAAGATATTTTGCCGAGAGCAGAAGAGACAGTGGCAGGAAGAAACCTTGGACTTTTCTTAAACAAAGGAAGAAGTCCATTCAAACACCATACTCTGTTGTCAGAGTCATCTGCCTGAGGGTCAAGGTTGCTAGCTGTACAGTTCCCCGAATAAAGACAGCGCTTGCACGATGGCCGATCTTTAGAAAACTGCACAAAGCACCTGCCTTTTCACCCGAGAGTTTCTATCCTTCACACTCATTGATAACAACCCACAGATCCTTTTAAGCATCCAATGGGGTTTATGAAGAGGACTTTGGGAATAACCACCATTGATAATGCTTTCAAATAGGCTATTGACAATTCACAGAGAATCCTTGTACCTTTGTGCATGTGTCATGTCTGTGTTCATGTGTTTGTGTGTATCAGTGCGCATGTGTTCCTAACATATCCTGTTACGTGTGTGTGTGTGTGTGTGTGTGTGTGTGTGTGTGTGTGCACTTGCATGTATGCATTTGCACATATGTATTTGTGTGTATGTATGTGTGTACTTGTGTAAGTTATGTGTGAATGTGAGTGTGTATGTATTTACAGTGCAGTCTGTATATATTTGAACTGTAACACAATTTCTGTTTTGAATTTATTTATTTATTTTTTGGCCTCCAGCACATTTGAAATTGGATTTGAAATTGCCACCTTTAATTTGAAGCCATTTAAATCTGTATCAGACAATCTGTGTTGGAAATACAGTGCTTTTTATACATAGCCTCTACTTCAGGACACTATTTGGGACAAATGTTTCTGATTAGTCAGGTGTGTCCAATCGCTTCCTTAGTGCACTTATGAGAGCTTTCACTATCTTTATTCTAGGCTTTTGATTGCCTTTGGAGTCTGTTATTAGTGTTTGTCAACATGATGACCACAGTTGTGCCAATGAAAGTCAAGGAAGCCAGGACGAGGCAGAGCAATGAGAAAAGAAAGGTCTGAGACAAAAGCCAAACAAGAGGCTTACCAAAAAGAAAACGGTTTGGAACGTCATCATATACCCTGGGGGAGACGCTCAGCTGAAACATCCAGAGCAAAGATTCAAACCGGCAACCTTATTTCCCCCTATCTGCTACGCATTATCGATAAACGGCTGAATGGCTGTGTGTTTTTTGCTTTCAGCTCAGTAACTAACCCCAATTAAGCTTTAGCAGTGAGAAGGGAGACATTTTCCTGAATGGAAGGGAGCCAGTGAAATCCTGAAATGGCTCAAAGGGAGTCTTTGAGTCTACATAAAAACAGAGAATTTGATGTCCAAATTAAGGTGGGAATTGAGCACATCCAGCCCCACGTTGGGCACTAAAGTTGTAGGGTAGTTCAGACTTCTCACCCCTTGTACATCCACAAACTGGCCCCCTTTGCTGTTTCAATTTACAATCAGAGAATCAACCCTGTAGGACCTTTTAATCTGTTTACAGGAATTTGGGTGTCACTGAATATCTTCAGAGTTGCCGGCTCCTTTTGTACAGTTTCAGCATATTTCATTCACATCATTGTGAATATAAATCTCGCACAAGGCAAGTTTGATCCCCATGATGATTAGGTCAGTGCTGACCAGTCCATATTGAAAGCTCACTTGTGCAGCCCTTTTCATTTGGATATGACCGTTGGAGAACGGCCAAATTTTGTGCAGGGACTGACTTTTTTTTTTCGTTTTTGTTTTTTTTAAACATTCTCTCTGGAAAATGACCATATGTAACATTGTTTGACAGTCGGATTTAAAATGGTGCAATAAAAAACGTACATTGACTGACTGATTTTTAATTTTGCAGCAGATGAACAATAGGAATCATGGATTCATTTCTTGGGTCAAGGAGGAGGCAGTACTACATCCTGCAGTGACGGACAATGGAGTAACGGCAGATTAGTGTCAAACTGCCTGGTGATAGGTGCCTACAGTGTGGGCTTTAGGCTAACGCAATTAACCTCTGAGTTAAGTATTTATGGCTAAACAAATAAATACCTGATTTATTTTAAATTAGAGAAATGGGCAAATTGTACCACTGTCCAAATACTTCCAGACCTCACTGGGCTCCAGACATATTGTCATGCTTGATAAACATGAAGAAAAAAAGGCACAGATAATAATATATATGCTATGTTAAAACATATGGGGAAACTATATACTTATTTCAATACATTTATTCTCAGGTTTCAGTGCTTTCATTTATTAAATAATCACATTTTCTCTAAATTTACATTTTAATCATTTGGCAGACGCTTTTAGTCCAAAGTGACTTACACGTGCATAGGTTCTTCCACAAGTTAAAGCAACTCATCCATACCTAGTAAAATACACATGAAGTGCTGTTCTAAATTCAAGAGGGATAGGGATATTGTAAAGGGGTGGGGGGGGGGAATCATGCAAAATCCCTTCGTAATCCACCAGCATGGGAAAAGCCGAAGGGTGGTAATTGACCATCACCTGTCTTGTAAAAAATACAAAATATGGAAATGGGAAAAAAATGGAATTTTTGGAAGGGTGGCAGAAAGACTACCCTTAATGAGCACAATAAATAAAACCAAGCATTTGGAGTTTGCCAAATGTCATGTAATTATGACTGTGTTATAGTGCATTGGTCAGATGAGACCAAAATTGAAAGTTTTGGCTATACAGGCCATTGGCATTTGATGGAAAAAGAGGAATGAATACAAGGAAAAGCACCTCATAGAGATATATTTATGGAACCAAATATCCCACCTGGTTGTTTTCTGATTGACATTGAAATTTATTTTGTAATCCGTTCAGCTATTTTCGAGAACTATCTAATGTCATCTTGAACTACTAGTTATTGTTATGTAAATACAATGCTAGATCATTTAATTTCTGACCTAATGTAAAACATGGTAAGGTTCTTGTACAGGGTTTCCTACCCTTTCCAACAAGGTATCATCTGTCATATTCAGGCAACAAACAGTTTAGGAATATCGCTGCGTTCACATAGCAGAATGAATATACAGACGTATGTAATTACAGGATTTGAACTTGCTATAGATGTAAAACTGTAATTGTACTGGCTACTGGTTAACCTCATTTTTCAATAAAGTTACATTTTAAATGTTGTAGGAATCCCCCAAATACACCAAAAAACAAAAGTATTTGAGAGGTGAAGGAAGCGCATGTAGTCAGGTGCTACTGGAACAGGGTTAATTTAATGTTGTTCTCGTCTATCTGACTCCAAAAGATATGTTTCAACTGCTCCTCTGTTCTAACATTTCAACAAAAGGAACTGCAAATGCCACCAATAGTGTGGCTCTATAGAATCACTATCTATCTGTAGATGCGGACGTGCCTCTGGCTTGTATAGCCTATAATGATACACTTATGTATCTTGTGACATCACTGGTGTATAGGCAAGTGACTACGGGGTGCAGGTATGCTAGGTTGTCTGTCTATTAAGACTCTAAACTACTAAGTGTGCAGTGGTGCGAGTCAAGAGGATGCAGGTTCAAATTCTTACAACTTACAATGTGCATTGCAGAAAGAGAATGACAACATGTTACAAGAATTACAATGTGTAATATGAATGGCTATACACAAATGGTGTGCAGGAGATCATATTAATGAGTCTCCTCAAACCATTCCATGTTTTCCTCTATATACCCAGGGTTTACAGTAAAACAACAAATCACAACATTGTTAACAACAATGGTCCTGCTGATATTATCTCTGTATGTCGAACAAACCTGGTTAACCTTTGTAGCACAGCTGGATGCTGACTCACAGGTAACTTGCATTACCTGTGGTTTATTTCTAAATGGTGTTTCAAGATGTTTATCCAGCAACCAGTGTACTACACCCCCAATGACACCAAACTATTTCCCACAACATTAGCTATCTAAAGACACCAATCATTGTATGTGGAAAACCCATGGTTTATACAGTACTATTTCAACTCAACAGTTCTGGGAGCATTCCACTGAGGTGGCAGCATTGCACAGAGGCATCACAATGATTGGACCAATAGTCCTGTATTGATGAGCACTGTCTTTTCATCAAACCTTGTTGACCCTGTGTCAACATGGTCAACACAGTCTGTTTCCTTTTGAGGGTCTACAGAGAGGCACTTATGTAAAATGCCCTACATTGTGATGCAGGTTGGTTAGAAAACATTACGGTGAGTAATCCTTTTTGGAGAGCTTTTTGGACACTTTGGACACTAATAAAAGGAAATACACATGTGTAAATAAAACACGTGAAAGTTTTTCTTTACATTTTGTATGAAAAATAATAGAAAAATAAACTTCATGTGTCTGGATAAAAAGGTAGATGTGCAGATGTTTTGTATTTGGGGACACTTGAGGACATCTGGGTGGAGTTTTGGGAAAACCCATGTGGAATTTGAATGCTTCTCAATATCTTTACCAAATGACACAAAGTAGTTCTGGGTTAACTGGAGATATTCATGCTAAACTATAAGGCATTTTTTCATTATTTTTGTATTTTAGTATATCTTGTGTACAATGTATGTACATGCTCCGACATACATTTGTTCTGTCTCAATTATCTGAATGGTACAAGCCTCTTCCTTTAAGTCTTCAACCATGTGTGTGCACTAAATAGTTTGAGATATTGACACTTTTATAGGACTAGTACAAAATGAATTCAACAAAGTACCAGGAGGTTGCCTCTGCTAGGCAGCTGAGACTTGGTCAGGTAGGTAGAATGACTCCAAACATATATCAAAATCCACACAGAAATGAAGTGAACATCCATGCTTTGCAATGGCCATCTCCATCTCCAGAGTTAAATCCCATGAAAAACCTGTGGTCTGAACTGAAGAGGAGGTTATCCCAAGGATATCAATGATTCAGAAGTTCTGCATGGAGGAATGGTCCAAAATTCCTCCAAATGTGTTCTCTAAACTTATCACAAATAATAGGAAAAGACTCATGACTGTCGTTATTGCCAGAGGTGTTTGCTCAAAGTATTAAACCAGGGGTACCAATACTTGTGAAATGTGTTTTTGGGGAAATGTATTTTGTATACTACTTTACACGTGTTGGAAAATTAAGTTCATGACAATAACATTTTTTTTAGTTAACAGTATTTTTGTGCATATTTATGAAGGGTAGCAATAATTCTGGAGCATGCTAACAGTAGTAATAGTAATATTTGAACTCCAATCATTTTACGCTAAATTGTAAACTTGGTTTGCATACACTCAGTGTGAATCTAGAGTTCATATTGTTCCTCTGTAGTATCTGAAATAGTTTCAGACTTGTGGAAGGAGTCGATTGCTGCCTCTTTAATTCAAAATACTTTTTAAAATGTGTAATTATATTTATTATAGTTACATGTTGACATTAGTGGAGTAATTATTTTAAATAAGTAAAAAAATAAAAAATAAAAAAAATAAATTAATAAATAAATAAACGGTCGCTTTGATCGATGCAGCTGTTTGTCCATGAGCTACCACACGTGAGCAGCTGAGGCACGTGAGGGTGCATGCTGGAATGTAGGAACCACCCTCGCGAAGCCGTGCAACTCGAAGATGCACAATTAATATAATGTCGTTTAAACTGTCAGCGGATGACGCAATAACTAACGGTGTTCTTTGCAAAACGTTAATTATAAAGTAGCAATGTCCGAAAGTGAGACTGTGCGTTTATTCACAGGCTAAAAAAATATAATAATTGAATTCCGTTAAAATACACACCCCCCCTGATCAGAATGGGATTTTCCTCATTTGAAATTCATCTGGTCGATGCATGTTCAACAGAGAGAAATGTGTTTCCACGTATTCGCTTCTCCGTTTACTTTAGACATTAATTTAAAAATGCACGATACAATTGTGTTCATATTCCTTTTCAAATTGGAATATATGATTATAGATGCGCATTTGTTGAGTAAAACCAACGTAGTTGGTACTTCATATCGCTGTTCCCCCCATTGTTTATAGAATGGAACAGTCCGGCACGCCCCTCCTTCATTCAGTTGTTCGCTGGGCATGTTGAATGTTTATGTAAGTTCAAACACTTTGTTATACAACTACGGGTGCTGGAACGAAGAAAGCAAAGAAGTTTTACTTTTAACGCTATCAAAAATCGCAAGACAAGTTTCGTTAAGTTTGCATAAAGGCAAAGCCTTGTTAAATTACCCCCATTCCACTTTAAAGTGAGTAATGAGGAGCGACAAAACTATTTCCCAAAATATTTGCTTACAGCCAGAAGACAACCATGGATACATGCGACGGAAGGAGGGGAACGACCAAAAATGTGCGACCCTGCAGGAGAATTGTACAGAATGCTAGGATGAAACGGGAACTGGGTAAAGTTTTAAGGTCGTTGACTGGTGGGAGCACGGAGGTCACCGAAGTCCCCATGGAAGAGGAATGTTACCGTGTGGAGTATTTCAAAAACGAGAAATGGGAACAGAAGGTAATGGCACCTCGCTACAGTTTGCTGCGAGAGGTCGGACGGGGCAGCTATGGCGTGGTGTACGAGGCAATTGCACGGAGGACTGGGGCAACCGTGGCAGTAAAAAAGCTTCGCTGCGACGCTCCGGAAAATGTCGAGCTTGCTCTTGCTGAGTTCTGGGCCCTTGCAAGCCTGGAGAAGCGACACGAGAATGTGGTTCAGCTGGAAGAATGCGTCTTGCAAAGGAACGGAATGGCCCAGAAAATGAGCCACGGCAACAAACGATCCAGGCAATATTTGCGGCTGGTTGAGACGTCGCTGAAAGGTAACTATGAACCTTTGTGGAGCGGTGTTTATTATAATAACGTTAGCTAACTGGCAGGCTAAAGGTTGTGAAGTCTGGATTATGGTTCCTGTTGTATTGGCCAAAATAAGGATTGATGGCTGCATGCGCAACTTGGCTATAAAGTTACATATATAAAGATGGTTTGATGCAGTTTGCACGTATGTTTGCTGACGAATTCGCTACATCTGTACTCTATAAAGCGTCTGTGGGTCAGTCTTCTGTGAAAAGCGCTATTGAAATGAAATTGAATTGAACTGTAGTCCGCAATCTCGGAAGTGTTTGTGAAGGGTCCGTCACTTCAGACTGTTGTGTAACGTCACGGTCAGTGCACAAAGCTTCTTTTTTTAAACTAGCTAGAATTTTTGAATCTAGTGCAACTTCTGACCGTTAAACGGAATGTCATTGGTAATCAAAACTGGAATTTCTGAAGTCCATCAGGTTGCATTTCTAAGATGTAAGCGTTGAACACGAAGCCAATGAGCTGCTAGCATACTAGTAGCCTACATTGTACTGAGCGCTGGGTACACCCTGTCCTAGTAGAAACATCCCCCCTCCCCTCCTTATCCATTGTTTCATAACGCAGAGAGGTCGCTTGTTTTGATTGATTTGAAATGGGGAGAACTGGATTACATGTGGTCATTGTTAATATTTTGGACAAAGTTGGCATCATATTTATTATATATTGCATCATAACAATGGAATATTTATGTAAATAAGAAGTTGTTCGTAAATGACCTAAAATAATAAATAAATGTTTCATAACGCGGAGAGGTCGCTTGTTTTAATTTGAAACTTGAAAATTAGATTACACTTGTTCATAATTGTTCGTATTTTTGACCGTTGACGTCATACGTTTTGTTTGGACATGATATTGGTTCTGGCTACTTTAAGTTCTAAAATATATATGTATATTTATATAATTTATTTTTTTCTTCTAAATGTTCAGAAGTGCCCATATGTTTGGTAATAAAATGTATAAAATATTTTTATTTTGAAGGGGGGTGGCTGCTGTGTTGGGATTTTGTTGTTGGAGTTGACACTGAATGGAAGCTCTTCCAGTCATTGCGTTGGTAGTCCTCTGTTGCTATGGCAGGTTTTTTTTTCTAAGTCAGTTATGTAAGCGTTTCCATTTTGGTTGGGCCACTGCACTCGTCAACCGATGAAGTCACAGGTGTTGGGGTCGTGTAAAGCAAGGTGTGTTATCTTGACCTACATACTCGTATCCCACTTTACAACTCAGCTTGTGCATATAGGTAATGCTTCGATTGAAATTGATGTTCGTTTTTCTAAACGTTTGGCATCCTTCAGATGAACCCACATGTTGGCTATACTAAATGCATAATGGAAGCCACCAAAATATTGATAATATATAAACTCTCGTGTGAATTGGCCTTGATTTGGAGGTCCATTTATTCAGGAATATGCTGTATGAAAGAGGTTGAAATTAATTAAAGTTAACTTGAGATCAGTGCACACTACTGCACTTCACATGAGCTTGCTCCATTGTTTTAACTTGTCCTTCAGAATTAAATAAAAGTTAATATTTACAATCCTTTCAGTATTTGGATTAATACACAATCGTATGTTTACCTTCATGTTCTTCATTTGCAGTTTCTTAATTTGAAAGATTTGCCTTAAAATCCTGTTTGAAATTGCTTGGATCAGTAGCAGTATGCTTTGAGGCAGTTGTTCATCTTGTTTAATTTTTGTTTAGTGTGTGTAGTAACCTTCCCTGGCCCAACCTTCCCTGGTGCATCGGTTACACAAAACACCTTTCACATTGGCATTATGATTTTGGAACGTTTGAGTGTCGTTTGGGTTGCAGGAGGTTTTGTTGTGCCTTTATGACTGAGCGCAGTCAGGGCTGGCAGAGGAAGTCGCGTCATTTGCTGCTTGGCTAAAATGCTGTCCTTGCATTAACGATCGCTGGAAACAGCTGAGTGGATTATTGTGGCTTTCTTTAATGCCGTTGCTCAAACGTGGCACGATGCCTTGCTCAAACGTAGGCTTTATTCATAGTCCTGTCAGAGAGACATGGCACCAAATCTGACTGCTGTTTTACAGTTAAGTATGGGGAAAGGCGCTTGCCATCGTTTCTGGTGATATTAAACGGGACACGCGCAAGATTTAAAATGCCCGCCACAGAGGAAGGTGCGGATAGGTGGAAGAGTGCGCTTGTCTAAACCGACGACCTGTCACGGGCAGTTATAACGGGTTGCGGACAGCTGCGCGTTGGACAGCGAGCGGTAATGGCGGCCTGCCAGGAACTGCCTCGGTCACGCCCACCCAGTGTCGATTCCAGCAGTGTTTACGTTCGCTAACGCTGTAGTGTACTCTTGAAACTTTTAAAACCGGCTGTGACGGGCTGTGCGTGACGCAATGTTAAACGGAGCCCGTTGAGCTCACGCCCTCCCCACCTTAAAGCAGCGGTGAACTTTTCACATGTTAAGCTCCGCTAATGAAATGCGGCTTAAGACCAGCTCCATTCGGCTCTCTGACAGGAAATGAGAGGATGGAGTGTGCATGAACCTATGAGTTAGTACTTATCCTACAGGGGAGGGCTGTGTTGCGTTTGCCCTAGGCTTGTTTAGGTGACGCTGTTTTTGTACATGTTTAGTGTACAAACGTACCACCAACTCCCCACGCCATGCTGACTGGCACATAAGCCACACGCTTGGGAAGTTTTGTAAGCTATATTTTGAATTCCTGAATGTTTCGGGGGTAGGGGAGCAAAAAAAAAAGTTGCTGCTCTGTACAATTTGAGCCTGTTGATGTTAGATGGTGCCTGTCTTATTTTGGACCTGTGTCACGGTCTGGTAGTCTTCGGTAGCTGGTATAAAGTATTCATATTCATTTTTTTGGTAACTGGTATGCAATTACCTCCGGCTCTCTCAAGCGCATTTTGCTGTGTCTCGCTCCACTCTGGAGGTGCCCAAGATTCCGACTCGGAATGATGACATTTATAGGACTTTTCCTAACTGGAAGTTGGAAACTGCTGACTTCCGAGAGTTAAAAAAGATTCTTATTTATAATTTTTTCTCAATTATTTATAATCCCTGCTGTCCCCTTGTCTGTCTCTCATCCATCCCCCCCCCCCCCCCCCCCCCCCCCCTTGTAGGCGAGCGGATTCTGGGCTGTCCCGAGGAGCCATGCTACCTGTGGTTCGTGATGGAGTTCTGCGAGGGCGGTGACCTCAACCAGTTCATCCTGTCTCGCCGGCCCGACCCGCGGACCAACCAGAGCTTCATGCTGCAGCTGACCAGCGCCGTGGCCTTCCTGCACAAGAACAACATTGTGCACCGCGACCTCAAGCCAGACAACATCCTCATCTCGCAGAAGTCTGGCGCGCCCGTGCTCAAGGTGGCCGACTTCGGCCTCAGCAAGGTCTGCGCCGGGCTGGGCGCCCCCGGCAACGACAAGAACGTCAACGTCAACAAGTACTGGCTGTCGTCGGCCTGCGGCTCGGACTTCTACATGGCCCCCGAGGTGTGGGAGGGCCACTACACGGCCAAGGCCGACATCTTCGCCCTGGGCATCATCATTTGGGCCATGCTGGAGCGCATCACGTTCATCGACGCCGAGTCCCAGCGGGAGCTGCTGGGCTCGTACGTGCGGCAGGGCTCCCACATCGTGCCGGTGGGCGAGGCCCTGCTGGAGAACCCGCGCATGGTGCTGCACATCCCCCAGAAGAGGCGCAGCGCCATGTCCGACGGCGTCCGCAGGCTCCTGCAGGACATGCTGGCCGTGAACCCCCAGGACCGGCCCGACGCCTTCCAGCTGGAGGTGCGGGTGGACCAGGTGACCTGCGCCGCCTGACCTCCGCCGCCGTCAGAGAGGTAGGAGGGCCGAGCCAACGACCACGTTTCAGTCCTGACGTTTCGGCCCTGACGTTTCGGCCCTGACGTTTAGTCCTGTTAGCACAACTTAGCAAACGTTCCTGGCAAACTGAAAAAAACCTAGCTGGCATCGTTAGACCTAAGTCGCGACCATCGTTCTCTGCAAACATAGTTCACCACAAACGTTCGCCATTCGTTCCGTGGGGTCACTTATTCTATTTAGAGATTAAACTGCACTTCCTTAAAACCCACTTAAAACAGTCAAAGTGATGCTTTCGTTTGATTTGCCATTATTGGCAGCATGCTGAACGTGTTTAGCGGAGGGATTCCTTTCGCCTGCTAGCTGGGATGCACAGGGCCAAACTAACTCTGAAGGATCCAGGTGGCCCAGTCGGGGATGAAACCAACCTCCTATATATATATATATATATAAAAAAATAAAAAAATAAAAAAAAGTTATTGGTTATTTAGCTCACACTTTTATCCAAAGCGTCTTACAGTTGATAAGACTAGGCAGGGGACAATCCCTCTGGAGCAATGCAGGGTGAAGGGCCCTACAACTGTGCAGATCTTACTGTGGCTACACCAGGACTTTAACTAACCCAGTGGGCCCCCGTCATGTACCTTAGCCGCTAAAGCTACAGCCCCCCCCCCCTTTTATTTTTTATCTCAGGTTTGTTTCTTTTCTGCATATCCAGTCTTTCTTTTTCCTTTTTTTTGTTTGCTTGCTTTCCTGGTATGTGTTGCTGAAAAACATAAGTTCCCTCAGGGGTGAAGTGTACCCTGAGCTCTCCTTAATGCCAGCACCCCACCCCCTTCCTCCTCGCTCTGAGGAGGAGCCCTAGATCAGATCAGCTGAGATCCTCACCTCAGAAACACCCCCCCACCCCATCTGAACTCCTCCGCAGCTGGCAAAGAGCTCTATTTGAGTGACTGAGCCGAGGGGTGACTGAGGCTGACTTATTTCTCTGGGTACTGTAGTTCTTCTGGCCTTATTGCTCTGGGTACTGTAGTTCTTCTGGCCTTATCTCTCTGGGTACTGCAGTTCTGCCGCCCTTGCTTGTCTGTAGCTCCGGGGAGATTTGGGGCAGTGGCCTGTGGTACTGTGTTTCTGGGGCGGTTGACCCCACGGCACACATTGCTTATCACTGTTTGTCATTCCGATGGAGAAGACATAGCGGGGAGACTGATGGAATTGGAAGCGTGTTTAAAAATGCAATTTGAAATGATGCGTTCCACACACACACACACGCACAAACGCACACTCGCGCAATGGGTAATTGTAGGTTTAAGGTTGTTTATGGCACAATGGGCTTCTTGTTAGTTCAGACTCGCACATTTAGAAGCTGACGCACCTGCCAGTCGCTCCATTAGATCGTTCAGTTTGAGAGTTCTGTGGCCAGAGCACCCCGCGGTGCAGTGCTTGCGCACAGTAGTGCACATGGTGGGAGATTTCACCCGGGCGATTCTAATGGTGCCATTAGTCTCCGTTCAGAATTGCCCTACAGATAACGGCTGCCCCCTGTCCCCCTGTCCCCCCCCGGCTGTGTGACGCACAAAATGGCTGACTAGACAAAGCTGACTGCATTCCTGCTGCAAGGTGGCCTCATTTCTCCAGGAGGATTCTGGGATAGCAGTTGCATAACACTGCCGCTGGCCCCGCAGGGAAAAATCACTCATCTGTCAGAGGGAGAGAGGGAGAGAGGGAGAGAGGGAGAGAGGGAGAGAGGGAGAGAGGGAGAGAGGGAGAGAGGGTTCTGTTTGGGGGGGGGTTTGAGAGGCAGGCTCTAAAACAGGCGAGCCGCTGTGGCCTCTGCCCCAGAACCCCCTGGGCACGCCAGCTGTTTGTTTGGATAGCGGCTAAACGTATAGAACGGTATGTACTCTGTTCAGTGGGCGGGACCACCAACACCAGGACAAGAGTCTTCTTATCAGGAGACGGGAGAGGGGGGGGACTTAATGTATGTGCTTTAAGCCACATACCAAGTGCCTGTGAACCGCTGTCAGCACAGAGCCCTGTATACAACACTTCGTAGTCATACATATATTTGCTTGGAATGAAGGCTAGGTTTGCTCATGTGAAAGCAAGCTGATCGATAGATAGATGTATAATTACATTTATATAGAGCTTTTCTAGGCACTCAGTGCGCTTTATAGTGTTGCGGGGGGAAACTCAACCACCTCCAATCAGGGCAGGAGGCCTGGTTTCTTAGGGTTTGTAAGGTGTGCACATGCACACATGATTACGTAATGCTCTCCTGTGTGTGTGTGTTTGTGTGTGTGTGTTTCTGCCCTGCTCACAGTGGTTGGCTGTTCTGGGGGTTTTAATGGTTTTCAGTGCCGCATGGCAGGCAAACCAGATTTAACCAGTTTGCGTCTGAGGAGTGCTGTGTTCTGCTCTGACGCTGTTTTTAATTGGCCCTTCATAACCCCGTCGGGCACCAATGCAGTATCATTACTGAGCTGAGTTTGGGAACCTCAAGTGAACGAGCTGTTCGGAGCCAGCCTGTTGCACAACTGGCAACCGAGTCCTGATCGCTGCACTCCCCCTAATGACGCTAAGGCTCACGGGGAGATTGTTTTTGAATTTAAGGCCCGATTGATATTGATATTACCTGGCGGTGAAATGTTACATTTGAGGGGCTGAGAATCCGACCGTGTAGCATGACCATGTAGTAACGGTTTTTCTCGCAAATTTTAATGAAGGCGCTCCGCTCCAATCCTTCCACGTACAGACCCCACGCAGCCTCGTAAAAGGAGCGCTTTTACGAGCGGTTGGGATATGAATCGCAGGAGCAGGCCAGATTTAGCCCATGGGCTCGGATCTCATACTCCAGCACCCTTCCACTCGTTAAACTGAAGTGCTCTTTTGGAAATTGGGTGGTGTGGCAGTAAAATCCGCCCCCACACCCGCCTCTAAACTGCAGATATACTGCACTATATGGGTCCAACCCCCCCGCCCCCCTTTCAGGAAGGGTTATGTAACGCACAGGGTGGTGTGTAGAGAACAGGCCTGTTGTACTCCCGTTCGGAGTAACACTAACCCCTCCGTTAGCCGCCCCCCCCCCCCCTTTAACCATGGTGACAGCGCTACCTTGCACACGCTTGCGTGTTGTTTGGTCACGTGCCACCCAGCAACGGACGCCATTCCGGGGCGGGGTCCAGGTTTGGGCCAGCCACGGGTCTGCGCGCATTCTACCGCTCGCTGCACAAAATGGAGGCCAGATAAAGATGGTGGCTCCATCTCCGTTACGTCAGAGGTGGGCGGCGGTCTGTGAATACCTCGCCCCTGGACCGAGCGCAGCTGTACGACACCGGGCCGGGCTGATCCGGGATCTGGTGAACACGCTCTCGCCCGGAAAACACATTCCCAGCCTCTGGAGCCTTTCAATGGGACGCCTGTCCCATTTTTGTGCGAAAGCACTTAGCAGTTACGCAACCGCTGGGTGGGGGGAGGAGGGGGGGAGGGGGGGGTGGGCTCTATTTAAAGCACGGCTAAAACTGACTGTTTAGACCAAAGTGAAAAGTGAGTGGCTTTAAGTGCAGAGCAGGAACTGTAGGCAGGACAGAGCTGGGGGTTGGGGTGGCAGTGTACACAGCCAGTCTGTGCCCAACCGAGTTTACGCAGTCGTTTTTTATTATTTATTAATTTTTTTAAGTTTTGTTTTTTTTAAATCAGTCTTTCAGACCAATTTTTATCATTTGGTGTTGGAGAGTTTCTGTGTTTATTGCAGAGTTTGATTGGAAAGCCATGGCCATTCTCCCTGTCTGTCTCTAATTATACATTTTATAATATAGCACACTGACAACATACAATATACAATAAGCAACACATTCTTATTAACATAAAATAACAATAGCCATAATACATGCTCTCTCTCTCCCTCTCTCTCGACATCACTGGTGTTCGCACGGGCGGCCATGTTTGATCTAACCCCTCTCTCTCCCCCTCCACAGATCGTTTACTTCATCCAGGGATCCCAGGTCTTCAGCGAAAAAGAAAAAAAAGGAGAAAAAAAAAAAAGGGACTCTGAACTGTGAATTTTCACCTCCATGGATAATGTGAAGAGAAACAAAGACAAACTAAAGGCGCAGAGGCCAGTTTACTTCAGGCATTAGCAGATCAGGACTAACGGGGACGCTATGCAAACGTCAGTTTTCCTTACTGTTTCACACACTTAGTGCAGTTTGAGTTTGGCTCGTGCCCAGCTTCCGGACGGCCTACGGATCTTTGTGTTTGTCATTCAGAGAGACTACCTTATCTGTGAAAAAGAAACAAAAAAAAAAACAAAAAAAAAAAAAACTAAAAGGTTTCTTGTTTTTTGTGTAATTGTTTTGTTATGCTATGTCAAGAGAATTGTGAAGCGGTTTCTATCAGGATGGAATGTTGGGAAAATGTGAGATGTTTTGGTATAGTGAGATGGGCAAGTGTATCCAAGATGGTCTGGCCAGAACCTACTCAACCACAAAGTGGCCCAGAACCTGGTCCCTTCTAGAGCTTTCTGAGATGATCATAAGTGTTATTGAGCCAAAGGCTGATGATGATGATGATGATGATGATGATGATGATGAAGATGCAATGCCACCGTCACCAACCCTCGTGGATACACAGTCCCTCATCTCAATGTTCCCTCTTCAAAAACACCCAATATATTATTATTGTTATTAAAATAACAATAATAGTGACAGACTATTTGACCTCTGTGCCTTAATTATTTTTTATGGGTTTTGAAAGTCAGTTGAAGACTGAGTTTTATTTCCTAACTGTGACACTTTCTTTTACATGCATTACATTTTACCCCCCTTCATTTTGTGTGTAAAGAACATTTTATTGCCATATTTTAGTGCCAGTTTTTCTTTGATTGAAGATTGAGATTATTTTTTAGAGATTTTTGAATTTGAGATTATTAAAACGAGGTTGATACATAATGTTGAATATCCTCAGAATGATAAGAAATGTAAACCAAATATTATTTTATATTATCCATTTGGCTGACTACTGCCAAATCTGTCACAGATATCAAAATATGGCAAAGGGATCAAAGGGAATATATAGCCCTATTACAAAGAACCTTTAAGGGATTTTCTCAACTCCAGTATTGTGGCTTCCTAATTGGCTACCTTTCGGGGGGAAAATGAAGTCTTACATGTATACATAATGTAGCTAACTTATCAACATGGTTTGTCACACAGATGTATGTCATGTTTCTTAATGGAATGAGTAATGTAATATTTAGGCTATGTTAAGCATATGTATTGGTATCGATGTAAGTTCTGTTGTGTAGAAAGCCAGGATGCTCCGAAATCTCTTAAATGTATGGTAACTGGAGGGAAGGGGGGAACTGAAAGGTGCTGATGGTTTTAACCCCTTCACCCCTCTTTGGTCCACATCACACAATTTGATTGGTTGGTTTTTTTCAGATATGCATAATACCGGGTGTATATAACACTACAGTCTTGGATCGTCCTGAGACCTCTTGTGTTTTAATATATCTCTGTTCTTGTCTTCGATGACGTGTAATTTTGATACTTTTTCCCCCCTCTTTTTTGGAGGGGGGAGGGGGAGGGGGCACCTTAAATGTGTTGGTGAATCGATGTAGCCTGTTCTAGTTTTTGCCTACAAACATCTGGCATTTTATGATATGATTCCAAAAAAAAAAAAAAGGAAAGCATCGAGTCAACTCATCTAGTCCTGTTGTGTGAGATTCTTTGAAGGCGGTTCATCACTTCCTTTTTTTCCATATTGCTTGTGTTGTCGAGCCCTTTAGTCAAAACAAATACAATTTTGGTTTGTGTTGATCACACCCTTATTTAGTTACAAGCGTGCTCTTGAAGCGTGTCCTTGAAGGAGAGTTGAACATTCTTAGCTGTTCTCTTGAAAACCAGTTGTAGTCAACTTCACACATTTGAAAAAGGCATTGGATTGGACCTTGGTTTATCAAAGTACTTCGCCTACACGATCAAAGCCTAAAACAGTCCTGAACATGCATTCTTTTACCCAGCCTTGTGCATGCTACATTCATCAGATGAATTTGTCTTTGGCAACATGCAACAATATAAAGAAGTTCATTCTTCTGCTAGGTATCTGACCTGAAAATATTGAGTAAATAACAATGGCGAGTTAAGTTTCCAAACTCAGTTGCTTTACAGTACTAGCGGATTTTGTAACATTTCATTGGCTGGAAGTCCGGAGGGCGTCTCTCCTGACTAGCAGGTCTCCGTTTTTTAGACTGCTTCCACAAAGGTCAAAAGGTCTTTTGAAAGATTTTGTTTGTTGATTGATGCCCAGTTCTTCATAGTATTGAAGTTGATGCGCTTTTATTTTTTTTTCCCCATTTTAACGTTCAGTTTGCAATTCTTCAACTTAGCACTTGATTCTGTTAATTCACTGCCTGGTTCTACCTCATACTGCAGCACTCCACAGTAGGGTCTGGTAGCGTGTACGATTCGGGTTTGGGCTCCATTTGATGGAGAGAAACTTTGGGCTCCGCGGTCGCATAGCCAGCCAGGGCAAGCTAGAGCTGGGGTGGAGGTAAACGGGACCTTTTTCGGGATTTTTCCGATGTCAGTGGGACTGTGAAAATAAATCTGTGTTACACAAACAAACTGACCTCACAAATCGGTTAGTTTCCTAATTTGTTCAGAACATTGTAGCTATAGCTTTGCCGCTAACATTTTTAGCTTCCGCCTTTTATTATTATTTTAATAGCCTCATGCTAATTAACACTTACTGTCATACCTCTACACACCATTGTGATTTTTTTTTTCTTCTTGCTTTTCCAAGCAGCCTGTAATTTTAATGCTACAATTGCAAGATAAAGGGACCAGTGTTGAACTAAAAGTGGGTTTTGAGGTGACATTTTTGTTAATATAATTGTTGAAATTCTTCTTTTGTTCATTAACCTGTTGGGGAAGGGCTGCACAAGAGGACTCGGTGGTGCTCTCGGGTCAGCTCAATCGGTTGGCTGCCCGGGGGAGGTAAACCCACACTCTTTAATCCCCCGGCATTCATACCAATAATCATTTTCATAATTATTAATTTATTTCTCTGGAAAGACATTTTCAGGGTGTTGTGTAGCAGCGGTGGGGTTTTGCCCTCAGGTTGCAGAGGGGCCGAGTCTCGCCGCGGGTTTGCCTCCGTAATGGGCCGTTCAGGAGCAGCGGTGCATTGTGGGATTTGCCCGCGTTCGTGTCCTCCCGTAGCTTGTCTGATGGTCCCCGCAGTATTCTAGGCGAGCTTCCCGTCTCCACTTCATAATGCGCTCCTGTGCAGTCCTCTCTCTCTCTCTCTCTCTCTCTCTCTCTCTCTCTCTCTCTCTCTCTCTCTCTCTCTCTCTCTCTCTCTCTCTCTCTCTCTCTCTCTCTCTCTCTCTCTCTCTCTCTCTCTCTCTCCCTCTCTCCCTCTCTCCCTCTCTCTCTCTCTCTCAATGCTGTGCAACTAGCCAGTCTACTTTTCATTTTATCAGTTATTTTCTGTCGCAGCGATGGCAGGAATATCACTTCTTACAGTTTCTTTGGGTTTTGCTCTTTTTTAATGTAATAAAAACTATTTTTGGCTGTAATGCTATCCGGAGCCTTTTAGACATTTTAGTGAATGAAACATTTTACTTGTTGTAAATAAGTTGGACATTTTTCTTTGTTTCTTGGAATAAATGAACAGAAACGTTAAAAAATTGGTGTTTTGCTTTTATTTCTTTACCTGTGCCCTGTATAAAATATCCAGTAAATAATATTGTATTTTATTTATAGTTGTAACTAGACCAACCATGTTTTATTTCTTGCATTTATATATCCACAAAAATGCATTTGGTATCAGGAATTGTGCAGCTCAAACACAGTTCACTGCACATGGGCTACTAGTGACTGATTTAATCATTTTTACTTTCACACCACTCAATTGTGACACGATTTTATGACTAGCTTGCTGTTGTTAATGCAATCTGTACCTGCTTCAAAGGGTTATTCAAATCCTAGATAGACTGACGCCTTCCTACGATTCTGACTGCATTTCTGCTTTAGCACAGCTGAACATGTGGCAAATGTGTGTAAGAAACAATTGGTTATTGGCTAGTTTTGGGTAAATAAGTGGGCAAGTCACAGAACCGTTGTTTAAGAAAGATCTTCCTAAATACAGATTACTTCATGTTTATTACAGACCATGAGCGTAGCAATCATAACTATTACGTTCCCAGGGAAGGTACTGCTCTTGGTCCCCCCCCCCCCCCAAAAAAAAACTTAATAAAAAAATAAAAATAAAAAAAGTAAATATGAAATAAGATATTGACAAATCCCATTATCTTACAATCTTTCATCACATATCCACATTTTCAACCCGTGTCTCTTTGTAATTACTGTCAGTAATATTCACCTGTTCACCTGGTTTAACCGATTCATAGGTGCAAATGGTCTGGAGAAATGAGGTAGGCTGCAAGTTCAACAAGTTCAGGAAAAATGGTTGTGTAGCAGGTAAGACCCTTATACTACCAGCAAAAGTGGGGGAAATGTTGGGGTTGATTATGCAATATATACGGTTCTTGATGTTTTTTTTTCTGTATAGCACTCTAATACATTTTGTCACCATTCCCCCTATTGCCTTCTGCCAAACCTGGGCCATCTTTAAAAACAACACTCATGAAAGCACTTCCATTTCCAGCAAGGCTCTTCAAATTAAAGAGGCTAGAGACGAGAGACTGAACTAAAGGGACGAGTCCAAACAGCCCAGGAGATGCGTAGGGTGCACGCCTTCCTCGTGTGTGTTTGTTGTGGAATGTTCTTTTCTGTGCAGGGCGTGGCAACCTGCTTCTGCCACCAGACCTACTGGGCCCTGAGGCAGAGGACTCCCCAAGCTTTTAGGCTTTATGCAACCAAATCATCCATCAGGTTAATCAGGTTTCAACTGAAGCAAATGTTAGTCAAGACGAACCGTCCTGTCTGTTCATATCAAAACAAACTATTAACCAATATGTGCGCATGTGTGTGCATGATTCAGTGGCAGGCTGAGAGAGCCTGGTTGGGAGTTCAGCCTGGACACCAGGGAACCCCCCTACTCTTTGAGATGGCAGTGGGATTGTTAATGACCACACTGGGTCAGGACAACCATTGAAGATCTCATCAGAAAGACAGCATATCCTATAGCACAGCGTCCCCATCACAGGGGAATGAGGGTTTATTTGACCAGAGGGAAGATTACCAGCACTGGCCAACCAATACCCCTTCCAGCAGCAATGTCAGTGTTCCTAGGAGTTGTACTAACCAAGTGGTGGTGGCTACTTTTATTAATAATGTTGATAAAAGAAAGGTTTGCTAATCCGGCAAGCTACCAGTAGCCATGCTGTTTAAGCACATCTTCAATGCCTTGGCAGTGCAGAATGAAAAATACATCCGAGAATACGTCAGCGTGGCAACGCCCCGGGCCAGTGTTCCATTCTCTGGTCGCATAGCCGTAATGCTCTCTGTGTGGAGAGCCACCACTGCGATATGAGCATAATGATATCTGAAGGAAGCCATGTGTCCCCGTTCACAGCCTTATCGCCCTCCTGTGACCCTCCCCCCCCCCCCCCCACCACCCGGAGTTTGCTCACAGCCGAGGAGTTGGATCATTGCGCAGATACCATCAACGAGGAAACATAAACATAGATATGAGATTAAAAATAAAAGAAACATTAATTTACCCTTTCCCTCCTTTCCTTTAACTCTGATTTATATTTATAATATCATACAATATAATATAATACAATATAATATAATATAATATAATATATTATACACACAGAAGAGCAGGCCAGAAATATTATGGACTGAGGTAATGAAAAGTTGTGGGCAAAACCGCTTCAACCGCCTCATCCAAAAGAACAAACAGAGCCACACTGGGGCTGAAACTGCTCATTATCTCACAGGGGCACTTCCTCTTGTGCGTGAATTAGATTCAGACGCTGACACCAGCCTGGAGTTTTACACTACGGCACACCACCTGGAACTAAACTCATGTTTTAAACAGTTGCATCAAAAGGGCCATTCACATTTAGGCAGTCAGCGGGTGCTCTTATCTGGAGTAAACTACATGGATTAGATCTTACTCATTTGCGTTTTGCAGACATCAATGTGTATTAATATCATAGGTTACTAACATATTCAGCCTACAAAAATGGATCCTGGCTCAACTGCATCCTGGCACAGTTGCTAGCTAACTGAGCGAACTTTTGCAGTCCACATTGTTTCAGTCACTGGTAATTTAACTTTTTAATTGGGGGAACAATAAAACAATGATATAGAGTCGTCACACTCCCCTAGTTTTGGCAATGATACCGTCAGACGGACCCATTGCTCGCAGAGAAGCACAACATTCACCCTTCAAGACGAGCTGCGTACAAACGGTCCGCCCCAGCCAGTGATATGCCCTTTGACCCTTTTGCGCTGTGAATAGTTATTTTTTTACTGGCCCTGGGATTTGTGACTAATGTCGGAGGCGGATTTGTTGCGTGGCTCTTTAGCGCTAGCATAGGCGTTATCCCCGAGCACAGCGCACGGTGACATACATGACAGAGAGCGTGTGGCTGTCTCATGTAGAGCGAGTACATGCTGTACTTTCCGGCGCATGGGGGAGGGAGGGGCCGCGGGCCTGCAGTAGCGGCAGCGCAGTGGTAATGAGAGCGGCGGAGGAGGGGGAGGGGAGGGGAGGGGAGGGGAGGGGGAGGGGGCTCACGGGAATGTTCACAGAGCGAGGACGTGAGGCTATCAGCATCGCCGTGAGAGCAGCCCCCCCTCCCCCCCCCGAACATTACCGAGGGAGGTGCCACTGACAGGCTCTGCGTATTGATCCCCCCCCCCCTGCCGTGACACACATTCTGAACAGAACAATATGGGGGCACCATTGACAGGGCTAATGGATGCTACACATGTGAGCGGACCTTACACAGCGGAAACTGAATTAGCCCAAGATAGATTCTTTTTTTCGCCGAATGTGTTATTTTTGTTTGCCGTTGATTGTTTTCTCTGGCCGGCTGGGGATCAGCTGGGGTTGGGCTGAGGCTAGGCTGGGGTTGGGCTGGGGATCAGCTGGGGTTGGGCTGGGGTTCAGCTGGGGTTGGGCTGAGACTAGGCCGGGGTTGGGCTGGGGATCAGCTGGGGTTGGGCTGGGGTTCAGCTGGGGTTGGGCTGAGGCTAGGCTGGGGTTGGTTCGGGTCAGAGCTGTGCCGCGGTTGGGCTGGGCTCGGTCCGGGGTCTGCCGGGGTTCAGTTGGGGTTCGTTCGGGGGTTGGGTTGGGCCGTGGTTGGGCTCATTGCAGCTGCGAGACTCGGCGTTGTGTGAAACCCGCGCCATGCGTTATCCAGCCGGAGTGTCGAGCACACAAGGCCGCTTAGGTTCTGCACGACAAGATCGGAATGATTCTCCACGGATGGCGAGCCGTGTGTGAATGTGTCTGCCCGCCCCAGTCAATGGCATCTGCGTGGCTAATGCAACAACATCTAATGCATTTACTATATCAGCTGTCTCTGCAGTGTGTGCCTACGGATGGCAGTGCAGTGGGTCAACAAAGGTTCTGTTTGTGAGACACAGAGCGAGAAAGACAAAGCAAGAGGGCGAGAGAGAGAGAGAGAGAGAGAGAGAGAGAGGGGAGAAAGAAAGAAGACAGCTAGAGAGAGAGAGAGAGAGAGGGGAGAGAGAGAGAGAGAGAGAGGGGAGAGAGCGAGAGAGAGCTGGAGTGAGAGAGAGAAAGGGGGAGAGAGAGAGAGCTAGAGCGAGAGAGAGGGGAGAAAGAGAGAAGACAGCTAGAGAGAGAGAGTGAGAAGAGAGAGAGCTAGAGCCCAAAAGAGAGAGGAGAGAGAGAGAGAGAGGATCATATGTTATGTTCTTCTGTAGGAGAGGGAAAACAGGAAGCTCAGCCTATAGAACAGTGGGCGGGGCTTAGTGCTGGAACATGCCTGGGTACATGGTGTACTTTTCAGTATAGGAGGCGGTGGGGGCTGGGTAATGGCTGGGAGCCGTGCAGGGGGGAGGGGGCCTGTGTGAGGGTGGGAGCAGGGAAGGGGAGCTGGCATAACCAGCCCGTGCTGGAGAGGGGGATCAGGTCGGCTATGAGGGGGGGGTCTGCGTTAGCCGCAGCGAGGGGATGCTGTGATGTCACCAGTCACAGGCTGCTCTGTGTGGGGGACTGGGGGACTGGGGGGGGGCATGTTTTGGAGAAGCCAACCTCCGCGCGGTAGCGCACGTGAAGGCACGTTTTCAGCCACGCGCTCGAGCTCCAGACAGCTGTTACCGTCTCCCTGCGAGACACCGTCAAAGGATGCGGCCTGTTTGTTTTCGAAAAGCGACGTCCCCGCGCGAGGGGTAATCTGAGAAGCGTGCCGTCTTTCCGAGGTCGAACTCCGGAGCCGTTGTTGCTTGTTTTCACTGTGCAGTGTTTACCTGAGGCAGTGGAACTTCTGGTCTGCTTTGTGGTCTGTTTCAAGTGTGAAAGCTCTCTGTCTGAGGTACAAATGACTGAGATACAATGTCATGGCAGTCATCACCATGTCCAACACTCACAGTACGCTCCAAAAGGAACCCTGTGATTCCATTGAAGAATCCTGTCCAGTTCATTGTTGGGCAAAATGGTTCTTTGTCTGAGAACTTTCACACTTCACGCCGATGATACAGGGTTCCATAAAGAATTGAAAGGTTTTTTCTCAGTGTACACACACACACACACACACACACACACGTTACATAACGATGTTCCGTTTTCAACGCATCACCGGGTCAGATAATGACAGTCAATCGCTCCCACAATGATCCCAGTCTGGGAGGCGGGGCAGCTGCCCTGTGCGTTAATGTGATGTGACACTCATCCAGGGTGGATCAGCCCGCGGTGAATAGCGACTCGTCAAAACAAACCCAGCGGAAAACAAAGATGGAGTCCGGCATAAATAAACACGCCCATAGTTACTGTCTGGGGGGGGGGGGGGGGGGGTCACAGGGGAATGAGGGAGTGTAGTCACAGGGGGGGTGGGGGGTTAATTCAGCACCTAAAGCTAAAGGAGCAGAAAGCTGGCCCTTGTTGGGTTTGTCTTTCCAGGTAAAACTGAGGCTGGGGGAGGTTCTGCTCTGCTTTAGCTTTCAGTATCTACAGTTGATTAGACTAGGCAAGGGACAATTCCCCCTGGAGCCTTAAGGGCCTTGCTCACAGGCCCAACAGCTGTGCGGATCTTATTGGGCCTACACCAGGGCTTGAACCGCCAACCCTGCAAGTCCCAGTCATGTACCTCAGCCACTAGGCTACAGGCTGCGATTCTATCAATGACTCAATTATCAATTCATCAATACACCAACCTATCTATCTGTAATGAATTAATTCATCTGAATGAGAAAATTAAAATTAAAAAGCAAATTTGAGGCAGTGTGGGAAAGTGATGCTCTCTCCTCTTTAAAGATGGCCAGGCTGAACTCACGGTGAACATGAGGAATAGCACTGTGCCCCCAGGCTCCAGACGGATCACGTACGGTGATTAGCCTAGCGTTGGCTGGGTTTCAGCCAGATGTTTTGGTTAACAGGGGGGCTATCGCTAAACCCTCAGTGCGACTGTTATTGTTAGCTCCGTCCTCCGCTCAGATTCGAGGAAAGTGAGAACGTAAACACAGCGCAGCGCGGGGCTAACAGCCCCGGAGACAGCAGCAGCACTCGGCCCGTCAGAAAAGCCACCTCGGTGGTAATCCTGGCGGGTTCCGTCGAAGCGTCAGACAGGATGCCGAGGCTGTTTCTCTTCCTGCGCTTTACAAGGTCACGCCTGGAGGCCGAATTTCAGCAGCAGAAAGGGCACTGCTTGTCTTACATTACAGCGTGCCAGCTCAGCCCCACAACTCCCCTGTATCCTTGAAAATCTGTCTTTTTTTCACAATGGGAAGCACATCGAGTACACAACCAACCAATAGCAGGTTTCGACTAGTGTGTAACTGGTATAGCAGGCATGTACTGGTATGTAACTGCTATAGCAGCCCTGAATTGGTCTATAACTGGTATAGCAGCTCTGCATTGGTGTGAAACTGGTATAGCAGTGGCCTTCAGCGCCCACAGGAGCCTCTTAGCAGATTTTGGGGGAACCAGACAGATGCTAGATGTTATCAGATCATGGCGCCGTGGGCTAAAGTTGCACCTGCTCTAAAACATCAGCCTTCACTGATAACGGACAGATCTGGATCAAGGGATGAGCTGGACAAACAAAGGGCAGTTTGTCAACTGAAATAAAATGGCGTCTGACTGGAGGCAGATGGATAATCAATGGGCCGAAGCCCATCCTGACAGATGTCTGTGAGTAATGGCCCTGATGGGTTTGATTGTCAGATGACATTTAATTTCTGCTTTTCTGTTTATCATTGTTTGATTTTATGGATGGATTATACGTCTTCTCATCTGTCATATCCTGGACTGTTAAAAAGGCAGACGTCTCCCAATGTGGTACATCATAAAGACAAATAAGATATGACCTTTATCCCTCTGATTTCACTTTGATAAAGCAGGAAATTACTGCTTTAAACCCTTTTTAGCCAGACCCATTTGAGTCTTTTAGAGAGACCCCTTTGACTGTTGAGTCTTTTAGGAAGACCATTTGAGTCTTGATTCCTTTATTGAGACCATTTATTTCTTGAGTGTTTTAGCGAGACCCTTTGAGTCTTGCGTCTCTTAGGGAGAAACCTTTGCTCTGCTGTCCAGTGCCTGATTTAAACACCCATTGGTCAGGCTGCATCTTATAATTTGAGTTTAAAATCAACGTAACCTTACGTATATGGCATTACATTACAACAATGGAATGAAATCCAGTGTTTTCAACTCCCTCCACCACCAAATCTGATTGGACCAGAGGCAGTGAGTCAGTTGTGCACAATTATGTGAGGTCTGTCAAGTCAGTCCCCCAAAATTCAGGTAAGATTAGAAGTTGGGGTTGGGTTTAAGGAATAATTTATACACTCCAATTATCCCCTCCGTAAAAGATTTGAAAGTAGCACTGACTATCCTAGTTTCCTATCCCAGAATATGATTCTATGACCTTGTAAATTTGAGAAGCACAATATTACATTACACTTTTTTTTACATTTTTGGCATTTGGCAGACGTTCTTATACAGAGCGACATACAGTTGATTAGACTAAGCAGGAGACAATCCTCCCCTGGAGCAATGCAGGGTTAAGGGCCTTGCTACACCGGGATTAGAACTACCAACCTTCCGTTTCCCAGTCATTTACCTTAACCACTACGCTACCTTAACCACTACGCTACAGGCTGCCCAATAATCTAAGATAAACAGCCTATGGATGAAAGCTGGGGTTAGTGCATCCCTTATGGATGCCTCACTTGTGGATTAGGTCATTCAGCATTTTATATTCGATCTAAAGATCTAAGATGATTATTATCATCTTACAATAATGTAATAATGTAAGATCAGTGAGCAACAGGTTCACCTGTACCTGACACCCTTAAAGGAGCCGCCCCCTCTTACTCCTCCTCCTCTTCCCTCGCTGCAGTGATCATTCCCTCCCTCTGGATCTGGAACCAGGCTAATCCCATCATCCTAATTCTAATCCAGGAAGTGGGTAATGGCATAAGGGCCCGGCCCAGAAAAGCAGTGACACAGAACTCATCTGCCCCTGCACGCTGGACACATGGGCGCCCACACAAATATAGCAGCCAGACGTCAAACTGGGAACAGGGTGTTAAAGTAATAGGGGGTCATGTCCGTCACCTGGAACCTACACAGCCTGGAGAAGGGAGATGGGAGATTACCAACGGAAAAAAGCACAATGTTCTTATTTTAGGCCAACGTTGCGCTGTAATGCCAAATCAGCATCTGGTCTGAATGACTTTTTTGTTTATTGATTTTTCCTGGAGTGGAGCAGCTGGGTGAAACTTGGACAAGCTTCAGTCTGGTTGCACTGCAAAAAAATGTTTTAACAAGCATTTTTAGTCTTGTAGTAATCTTATTTCAATTATCTTGAATAGAAAATATTAGCTTGTTTCAAGTTACTGTTTGCTTGACAAGTGAAATTTTCACCCCATTGGCCAATCTTGAAATGAGTCAGACTTTCTCACCTCATTGGTCTTATTTAACAAAAAAGTAATAGAAATAAGATTTAAAGTCAAAATATACGACTATAAGACTAAGACTGACTTATTTTTCATTTCTTTCAGTGTACCTCAAGGGCAATGGTGTAAAATAAATAAATAAGTTCTCAGTTTTCTGTGAGCATGAAAACAAACAAGGCCACAGTTGGCCATTTTGTGGTTTGACATCATGACTGAGTGACATTGGTTCAGGTGGTAGGAGTAGTTGCCTGGCAGTCAGTGGGTTGCCGGTTGGATTCCACCCTGCGTGTGTCAAAGTGTCCCTGAGCAAGACACCTGACCCTTAATTGCTCCTGACTCCTGGTTGGTGACATAAATGTCAGCCAATCGCCGTCGGTGTGTGAGTGTGTGTATGAATGGGTGAATGAGAAGCATTAGTACAGAAAGGCGCTATATAAATGTCAGCCATTTACCATTTAGAATACTTTGAAAACAAATGGATTTAATACTTAACAATACAATAAATGCTAATTTACTGCATCTGCATAGAGTGCCATTATTATTTGTCAAACTGCTGGTCAAATTCAAACCGCAAACTTTATTTACGGAAGTTGCCAGACCCACACTCCGGATTGTTATGGCCCAGTTTGACCCCCGACTGTAGCTTTTAAGCCCTTTTCTATCTAGCCACTTATCTAATGGTATTTATCTGTGGTTAGCTGTCTTTTAGGCCACTAGCAACAATCTAGCTATCTAGCTGGCAGGATACAACAAGGATACTGACATGTAGAAGCCCTTATCGCACGATGATCTGACATGATGGGAGAATAATTAGCAATGTCTTCATTAGAACAAGTCGGCATGTTTTGTTGAGGTATAGTAATCAGAATGACCCAATAATACATATTAAAGTAATGAGGCCATTCTGCCTTTGAGATAAGATCTAAAGATGTGTGACAGAAAGTTTAGAAGTGAAGTCATGGTGACTGTTAACCCAGTGATGTCATACCCACCGCTGTGGCTCTCCTGCGATGCCCCCGGGCAGAACCAGGAGCTCCACGTGGACCATAATATGTTTCTTCCCCTGGGTCCTGGGATGGGATGGGGGGATTGGAAGTTGGGATGGAAATTGGTCAAAATCTCAGCATTTTTCCCTAATTCCAAACAGCTGTGTGGCCTTTGCTGCTCCTCCAGCTATGCTACTCTGTGGAAATCTGAATGACAAACTGAGGAGGTAGGTAAGCAGTTCTGCCACTCACACACCCACCCTGCTTAACCCCTCCCACCTTTCCACAGACATTTCACATTGCTGCCATTCATTATCCAATTTTACACAGTATCCCACAACATCCTAAAGTACCTGGGACCTTGCAACCATCAGATTACAACAAACACACCTGAGAAACAAACCTACAACCATCAGATTACAACAGGCCACGACCTACAAACCTGGGAAACAAACCTAAAACCTTCACAACAGGTCCCTGCTGAAAAAAAAGCCCAAGCTATGTTTTTAAACAGCTTGTAACTGGTTGACTAGCTACCAGCTCAGACAAGCTACCATCACTAGCTGGCTGACCCAGCTAGACCAGCTTTATGACCACCGGGCCTAGCTGGATTTTACAGCAGGAGTTACAAGATACAAGCCAGAGAAACAAAACTACAACCGTCAGGTTACAACCAACACACATGAGAAACAAAGATATGCTGTGCTCAAGGAGGTGTTAACCCAAAGGTTCTGATTCATTGACGTAATCAGATCCTACAGTACTTACTGCATAGAGTAAGGGGATCCCTTCATATCTCTGGGCAGGTCCAAATCTGGTGTAATCAAGGTCAACACTGCGTTATGAAGAGCTTTGAGATCCTTGAAAATCAAACTAAAAGCACAGCATGGAAGCAACAAAAGCAATTTACACTCACCAAGCACTTTATTACACCTACATATCAATGCGATTATATTATCTCATCAGCCAATTGTGTGACAGCAGTGCAATGCATACAATCATGTAGATACGGATCAGGAGTTTCAGTTAATGTTCACATCAACCATCAGAATGGGGAAAAAATATGATCTAAGTGACTTTGACCGTGGAATGATTGCTGGTGGCAGACAGGGTGGTTTGATTATCTCACAAAATGCTGATCTCCAGCGATATTCACACACACTAGTCTCTAGAGTTTGCAAAGAATTGTACAAAAAATCCAGTGAGCAGCAGTTCTGCAGACCGAAACGTGTTGTTAATAAGAGACTTCAGAGGAGAAGGGCCAGACTGGTCAAAGCTGATAGGAAAGTGATAGGAAACCTGGATTTCCCCAGGCTCGATCGCACATGCTCAGTACAAAAGCGGCATGCTCTCACACCAAAATGGGAGAGCTATGTATAAAAAAGGCTGTAAACTTGACAGTCTGCACTTCAAACTCTGACTTTGACTGCACTGGATACGGCCATGTTACTGGGTCACTTCTGAAATGTGTGGTCTTGGTGTACGAATATTTTTAAGCATCAGAACCACTTCACCTGAAAATCATAATTTAACATACAGTATGCATCCTAGCTTTAAATGTATCGGTCAGTTTACCCCAGGGAAAGAGTTCATGTTGAACGTGTGCTGGATGTGGTCGATAAAAAAAAATCCCCCGGCCATTTTCTGGTCTGGTGGGTTTTCAGAAGGGTCAAATGGGGAGGCTGTGAAATTCTGACGCAGCACCAAAAAAACTGAGGCAGGCCTTCGTAAAAGGGCTCAGGTGTCAATAGCACACCGATGCTATCGATACCCCGCTATCTTAATCTGAGGACTCAGAAAGCAGTAATCCCTTGGGCTGTTAGCCCTGTCTGAGGCTGATCTGATCGAGCACTTTGGGACCCTGTCACCATGACACAGATAAACCCCAGGTTCAAAGGAGACTGAGCAGCATGTGGAAATAGCACACGGTGCACAGTAACGGACCGGAAGCTGGATTTTGGAACCAAACGTTGTTCTGATCGTGATTGTGATTACTGCTTCCTGGTGCCCTTTATAAATGTACTTAACCAGAACACCCAGGGTGCACATCAAACTGTACAAATACACGTATTCAGAAAAGGAGCCTTCAGGTTTAACCTTAAAGGGGTATCTCCGTCTTACCGTGTGAAAGTATTGTTAATGAGCAAAAACTACACATGCACACATCCAAAATAATATATTTTTCTGGAATGTCCTTTCCTAGTTGACATGTGACCGATACATAATCTTCTTCAAATGAGTTTCAGAGTGAGGGTCTGTGCATTCTGGGAGAGGAAACAGGAAATGAGATGGTAAATAGAGACAGATGTACTAAAGGACTTTCAGTGTCCAATGAAATACCTTCTGTTAACCGAGACAGTACAACAGCAGACAGTGCTGTCAGTACTGCTGAATTGTGGTGGAATTGACTGTTGAGGAAGGCTCAAGGTCTAGGAAACTACTGTTGTAAACACCAGGAAATAACACAAAATGTCATAAGCATGTTATAATCTAGAAGGTTCTTTTTTATAGCTAAAGTAATATAGGCAAGCATGTACAGTATTATAATTTATGGGGTGATTCTGTGGTATGGTGAAAAGTTGATTGACGTCAAATACAGGTCAAATGTTTTGATCATGCATGAAGGTTTTTCCTGGCCCAGGAGCCATTTTAATTCATGGCAAAGGGAGTGGAAGAGGCAGAGGAAAACAACTGTTGGGTTTCAGTAACGAAATCTGTGTTTTCAACCCAGAAAGACAAACCTTTGGTGATGCAAATGCAGGCTTTTCAGTTTTACATGACAATCTTTAAGACCATTTTGCGGGAAAAAAAAGAAAAGGAGAATAAAAAAAGCCGCACAAGTCTGTCAGTCACCCCACCTCGTGCAGCAGGGGCATTACACAACTCAGCCCACCTGGACGCGCACAGTCACGCTGACCCCGTCAGCTGCAGCCCGTTCCCCTCCGCGGGCTGCGCGCTGATGTCACAGGCCAGCCTCGGTGTGGGGGCGGCGGCCCGCGCGGGACCCCGCGTAGCCCGTGGCTCGCACATCGCCGGAACCTTCCGCCCACGCCGAGGCCCATGACTGGCTCGATGACCCATGGCGAGTGGAGCGGCAGCCATGGTGGAATTCATCGACTTCACACGAGGTCGGGAAATATACCGCCGCGCCACGGCCTCTGCTGCTCCCTTCAACGGGGAGAGGAGACGATATTGTACAGGAATGATCCTTCTTTCTTTTTTTTCTAGAAAATGCGCAACATTAAAGTATTGAAGCACTTAAACTTACGTATAATTCACTGGGCTATAAGTCCTCCTACAGCACAGTATCTGTATCGACATGTAAAAAAATCCAAAGCTCAAGCTAGGTTTTGAAACAGCTGGTAGCTGGTTGACCGGTTCAGACCAGCTGCCAGCTTGACACGATTTGACCAGCTCAAGTTATGTTTTCAGCACCAGCTCATACCCAGCTAGACCATCTTATGACCAGCTTGACCAGCTCAATTTTCAAGCTGGCATAGCTGGATTCTACAGCAGGGTGATCAACCTATCACCGACGATCAACAGCACGGTAGAGTTTGGCTAGATGTGCAGAATATACTTTTGCTTACATTTCACGTGAGCCATTTCATGTTAAAAGAGAACATATATGTATGCATATATTTCACCCAGACCCACTGGGGTTTCAGGCAATCCACAAAAGCAGGTGGTTCACATACTGCTTTGGTTCCATGGTGCATACTGGGGTTTGCTACAACCGATCTCTTGATCAATTAAGGCTGTCAAAAGCGGATTTCTGCTTAAATAATGCTGCATTGCATTTAAATCAGTTTAATTTGCTTTGAATTCCATAACTGGTTTCATTTCAGTGAGTAAAATGAATAAAGATGTATAACACAAATAAATAACTTACGGTGTAGGTGCCAAAACGTCAAAGGAAAACAATGAACAAGAAAACAATTAACAGCTGCTTCTACTTAGAATTAAAAGTGGATTTGTGGCTGGAAGGAATACCAGTGCACCCTGAGTCTGGCAACCAGTGCAAAAAGCAAGTTGAGAACAAAAACATCTCCAACACTGCCACCTACTGAAATATAATGGAAATGCAGGCCTTTCACTGTTTCTCTTGGGAGTATCTGAGCTCAATAAGCAATCTATGATACACTGGAGGAAAGCTCTTTCCTCAATATAATTATCATAAAATTATGCTCTTGAAATTCAGAGTATGCTCTTAAAATAATTATTGTGCTGTGGTTTGAGGAGAAAGAAGAACCTGCAAAGATAGCAAAGACAACAGTAATATTGCATAACATGTTACGTAATATGTTCCTGAATATATCCCTAGCAGCTGTCAAATCTGTTGTCATTTGGATTAAAAGCAAATGTCTTCAACTTCAAAAAGGAAAACAAAAACATATAACACATTTATGAATCTAGAAGTGTCTTTATAGGCTATTATAGCTTGCCTTCTGTTACACAACCAAACCAAATTCAGAGATCAGCGGTCATGTCCTAACCATTTGTTTTTTGTTTGTTTTGTTTGTTTGCAGTGACAGATAAAACACATCCTTTTGCAGTATTTAATTTACTAATTGTATAAAATGTTTTACAGAAGGCTGTCACAAAGATGCATTACAAAGTAAACAGAAGAACAAAAACCAGACCTGCAACCCCCAAAAATAGCAAGCACGTGAGCTAAAACAAATCCCGGGAGGGAAGAAATCTCAGGAGGAACCCGACTAGTGGGGAAGCCCATCCTCTGCCGGCCGGATAGTTGGCACAATTCTCTTCTTCTGTATTTTTTGCTTGTTTGAGGGAGAAGAGGGGATCGCAGTACAGAAAGGGCCATGGTGGGGGATCGGCCTACGAATCAGGGGGATTGGTGTGGGATTGTGCCTCTGTGAATTATTACTCAGAACCAGTTTTCTTCACTTCTCATTCTCACTAGAAAAAAAGAAAATGAAACAACACGTGTCTGTTAAAAATCATTCATGATGTGACAGATCAAACAGGGGGTTTCACACCTGCCACTCTTCCCATTGCGCACACATGCACACACAGACACACACATACACACACACACAGCCCATGGCTCCTCACACAGACACGCACACACACAGCAAATTTCAATTACGTTTGACGACACAATTATGGTAGAAATTAACCCCTTAAATCTGGCTGGTGAGGGTTTTATTTGCATTTGTTCGTTTTTTTCAGGGTGCAATCACTATGGTAACAGGATATAACGTTTGAAAGCGTTTAAACTCACGGTTCTAGCAGTATAACCTATTTTAACATGACATTGCTTTAGCAACAACAGTTCCTTATTTTGTAACATGAGGGTGGTTAAACAAATGCGGGGGATCTCACCTTCTCAGCATTTTGGAATTCCACATACTGCAAGAAATAAGGTAATGTCCATGTTCTTTTCACAACAAGTGTCCAGTGGACCAATTGCATCATAGTTTCTCGTTCTAAAAATCTCAGAGAAAGGTTGATACATTGTTTACTTAAAAATTCTCTGGAATTATCATTGTTGTCCGTTTGCCGTTGTATATGCAAGTACTGTGCATAGAAATGATATTATGTATTTTTTTATAGGCGCTCTCAAACACAATGAGCCCAAGTACAACTGTCGCTGACCAGTATTTGTAACGTAGTTGCAAAGTGCAAAGTGCAAAGTGTAAAACACTTTGGTGCTTGTGTACCAGGCAGTTAAGGGATCAGCCCCTGTATATATTCAATCACTTATCAAGACCTATACACCAGCAAGACCCCTCTGTTCCCATACTTCGGGACTCCTGTCGCCCGACCTCAGAACAGCAGAGTCTCTGACCACTTACAAGCTCAGACTAAAGACTCATCTCTTCAGGCTGCACCTTTCCTTCCCTACCTCACCACCATGATTAGCCTGGTGCATGCCTTAGGTTATTATGACACTTATATATAATTATTGTTGTACTTGGGGCATTCTAGCTGGCAACTATGATATGGTAGTTGGTAAGTTGAGGTATTCTTCAAGAGTTCAAATTATATCTGTGGTCACACTAGGACTTGGAACAATACTTTCCTCTAGGGTCCTCATCGCACCTGTGACTGTGTTCAATTTGCACTTTATTGTAAGTCGCTCTGGATAAGAGTGTCAGCTAAATGCCTGTAATGTAGAAATGATGACTAAAAAGCATAGCTAATGACATTATGTTTCCATTAGTGTATCATTTGTTAGGCTTGCATAAAGCAACACAGCATTTTTTCGCCTGCCTAATGAAACTATACATTGGCAAAAATAGTTCTTGAGATTTTATGCCAAAAAAGGTTGACATTTTACAACAAAACATTTATTTTGTGATGCCTACGTCTAAATAGAGGACTTCCTTTGGAGGAGTTCCAAGGAATCTCGTCTGAGTAAATATTTGCGAGGAAGATATTTGTGTGAAAACACCATTGACAACACAATAAAGGGCATGTTCATTGACGTGACCTCATTTTATATCAGTGAACATCTAAATACATTCTCAAAACATTTTATTATTGTTGAGTATGCTTATAAATAAGGAGCCAGCCTGCTTTTGAATAATAAAAGCAGGCTGGCCTGTAGCGTAGTGGTTAAGGTACATGACTGGCACCTGCATGGTTGATGATTTAAGCCCCAGTGTAGCTACAATAAGATCCGCACAGCTGTTGGGCACTTGAGAAAGGCCTTTAACCCTGCATTGCTCCGGGGGAGGATTGTCTTCTGCTTAGTCTAATCAACTGTATGTCGCTCTGGATAAGAGCATCTGCCAAATGCCATTCATAAATAATAATAATAATAATAATAATAATAATAATAATAATAATAATAATAATAAATAGAGTGAAATTATGAAATGTGTTTCACTTGTTGATGGGGTACATACACATACACATCCGCACATACACACACACACACACACACACACACACACACATACACATACACATACACATACACACACACAAATACACATAAACACATGCACACACACACACAGCCCTTGGCACCTCACACACACACACACAAACACAGGCACACACAGGCACATACACAGGCACACACACACGTGCACACACACGCGCATACTGCCCATGGTTCCCCCACACACAGCACAGGAGGCCAAATGTGTGTTTGAGTCAGTAGATAATGTGCACCCATTCTGAATGCTGACTGACTCAAAAAGAAAAACTGAAAACAGAACCAAGCTTTTAGCTCTTTCTTAGTCCTGCTGGTCCGTTTTGGAGGACTGCCATTTATGGTAAGATGGAAAAACTGTTGTGTTTTATAAATTTTATTTAATTATTTGCTCAATGACTTGTACAATAGTATTTCAATTGTGTTTTAACAGTCTTCTAGTTGCCGTTGTTTATTGTGATTATCTGCCTATTAGATGCAGTGCACATGAACATGTAATACCATAGAAAGTATGGAAATGATGATCTGTGTAGACAGTTTCTAATCCCAGCTTTCTTTTCCAAGATCACTTTCATAGATTCCTATCACGCTCTCTCCCCCTCTCTCTCTCTCTCTCTCTCTCTCTCCTTGTCTCTCTCTCTCTGTCTCTCTCTCTCTCTGAAGCATGTAAGAAAAATTCACTTAGAGATCTGTAAAACAAATTTGTGCACAAACACAGTTTCACACCAATTTACCAGGGGATGACTGTCTTACTGATCCTCCTCACATGACAACCGGTGAAGGATAAACAATGTGTCCCTTGTGTGTCCTTCACAATTCTGTGACATCCCTCATTAGAGGTAATATTATCAGTAACAGCTAATCTGCTGAGGGCCACTGCGGCTTATGAGCTCCAGGCCCAGGGATAAGGGGTCCTGCTGTAATTAAAATATGTAAATGTGCGATTGATACTGTGAGTCAATACACAATGAGACCCTGAGACAAACCTCCCAATGCTGTCATATAACACGGCCGGGTTTAATATCCCTTTCCCACCACCATCATGACACGGCTGGGTTTAGTATCCCCTTCCAACCACCGTCATGTGACACGGCCGGGGTTAGTATCCCCTTCCCACCATCGTCATGTGACACGGCCGGGTGTAATATCCCCTTCCCACCACCGTCATGTGACACGGCTGGGTTTAGTATCCCCTTCCCACCACCGTCAGGTGACACGGCTGGGTTTAGTATCCCCTTCCCACCACCGTCATGTGACACAGCTGGGCTTAGTATCCCCTTCCCACCACCGTCAGGTGACACGGCTGGGTTTAGTATCCCCTTCCCACCACCGTCATGTGACACAGCTGGGCTTAGTATCTGGGCAGGAAGATGTTTTATTTCCAGGCCCCTTGCTCCTGGAATAACTCGCAAAAACACTCTACTTTGAGATTTATTTCCTTCAATGACTTCAAATCAATTTTTGTATTTATTTATTCTGCAGCACTCTTGGCCAGATCTTGTAAAAGAGAGTGTATATCTCTGCGGGACTTTATGGCTAAATAAAGGTCTAAATAAATCAAATAAAAAAATATGTAATTATCATGTTATGTAAATCATGATGTCCGCATACTGGCATATACAAGAAATCAGAATATGTAGGACCTTAGAGGGAGGTGGTGGGATTGTGTTGCAAAAAGGGCACCAGTGCTTTCAAAAAAAGACCTGCAGCCAAAAGGGCATATGCTTTAGCAAATGCAGCTATCTGTCTCTGTATGTGCCAGCATGACGGCATTTTGAAAAATATTTTGCTCAATGTCATTTCTTTTGCCTGCTTGGTTGTGACACATTTGTCCATGGTATCAGCAGTCATTGATTAGTGAAGCAACACCTAAAACTTTGGGTATGGAAAGTACCCAGCTAACAGGTAATGTTCTGAGAAGATTCAGTAACGTTTTCTATAGATTCAGAAAAGGTTCCGAAGAATACCACAAAAATAATGTTTTGGAACGTTTAAGAAACATGTAAGAAATCATGTTTTTAGAACGTTGGTCCTAGAATATTCTCCAGTTGCACAGAAAATAACATTCGGAAAAAGTTGGGTAACCTACAATAAGGTTCATATTATGTTATTGTAATGTTGTGAGAATGTTAATAAATGTTACATAAAAACGTTCTAAGAGCTCCCAGAAAACTTGACAAATGGGAACTGTGAACAAAAACTAACATTCAAAATTGTAAGCTGGGTAGGCCCCACCATCTTGTCTAAACTTTTCTTTGGGGATGGAAAGTAGGCCCCACCAAAAACTTACAACAGAACCAAACTTTTAGCTCTTTCATAATCCTGCTGGTCAGTTTTGGAGGACTGCCATTTCTGGTAAATTGGAAAAATGTCATGCATTTCATAAATTTGATTTCATTATTTGCTCAATGACTTAAATGTGTTATAACCATCTGCTAGTTGTCATTGTTCATTGTGATTATCTGCCTATTAGATGCAGTGCACATGGACACACAGTACCAAAATATGGAAACGGTGATGGATGAAATTATGTCATTTACGTGTGTGTGTGTGTGTGTGAGAGAGAGAGAGAGAGAGAGAGAGAGAGAGAGAGAGAGAGAGAGAGAAAGGGAGAGTATGTGTGTTAATTTGTGTGTGTGTGCGCGTGTGTGCTCTATTTTAATGACGTCATGACCTTCAGGTCATGCATGCCTGTTCTTTCAAGACTCAATTTTCCTGCTTGTTAGCTAGCGCATAACTGAAGCACTTCAGAAAATTCACTTACAGAGATCTGTAAAACTAATTTGTGCACAAACACAGTTTCACACCAATTTACTTAAAGAGAACCAGGGGATGACTGTCTTACTGATCCTCCTCACATGACAACCGGTGGAGGATAAACAATGTGTCCCTTGTGTGTCCTTCACAATTCTGTGACGTCCCTCATTAGAGGTAATATTATCAGTAACGGCTCATCTGCTGAGAGCTACTGCGGCTTATGAGCTCCAGGCCCAGGGGTAAGGGGTCCTGCTGTAATTAAAATATGTAAATGTGCGATTGATGTAAATACACAATGAGACCCTTTCCGAGCCAATCCTGTCTACCACCATCCTGTCTAGACTGGTCTTCTTTGGGTGTGGAAAGTAGGCCCCATCATCTTCTCCAAGCTGGTCTTCTTTGAGTGTGGAAAGTAGTCTGCACCATTTTGTTGTGCACCCACCCTGGTGTGCACTTCAAGGGCAGAGGCATTAAACCTGGAGAAGCAGCAAAGCCATGTATCCTGCAATAACTCAAATGAACCGACAATGTGTATATATATATATATATATATATATATATATATATATATATATAAAACCAGGAATACCATATTGAGCATTGAGATTTAACTCTTTGGCAAAGGTAACACAAGTTACCCAACAAGAGAGCAGACAATCAAGTTATAGTAATTAGAGAGCAGAGCAGAGGTTCAGGTTCAAAACAAGAGCATACATGAACTAGGCTACATGTTAAAATTTGTCAAGTTTAAGATTTTTCTGTAGATTGTTCCAACTATAAGCTAGATTTTGCTTTACCAGAAACAGAAAACGGATGGCACATCCACTGAATGCACACACATCAATGTCCACCATTTTAATAAGCTCTGAATAAAAAAAACATGACCATAACGTTGTATGACCATCGATCAATGTAATCCCTTTTCCTACGCAGTCAATGAAGCATGCCCTTTTCAGACTCAAAGCAAGCCCTAATGACACTCATGAGACGTGGCGGTCAGGCGGCTGGATGTCCAGAAAAGCGTTTCTCTCAAGACACCGCTGTGCCACTTCTCCCGTGCGCCATCGGGGATGGGACATTAGCCGGCGAAGAAAATAATAATAACAAACAGACGCCTCCCCTCTGTAGTACTAATGGGAAATAGTCCAAATTAAAAACAGTGTTATCGTCCATTAGCGTTAGCACCCACTTGTGTTCTTGTGACTTTTCGCATGCTTCGTTTATCTATCCATCCATCCATCCGTCCATTATCTGAACCCGCTTATCCTGAACAGGGTCGCAGGGGGGCTGGAGCCTATCCCAGCATACATTGGGCGAAAGGCAGGAATACACCCTGGACAGGTCGCCAGTCCATCACAGGGCACACACACCATTCACTCACACACTTATACCTATGGGCAATTTAGACTCTCCAATCAGCCTAACCTGCATGTCTTTGGACTGTGGGAGGAAACTGGAGTACCCGGAGGAAACCCACGCAGACACGGGGAGAACATGCAAACTCCGCGCAGAGAGGCCCCGGCCAACGGGGATTCGAACCCAGGACCTCCTTGCTGTGAGGCGGCAGTGCTACCCACTGCACCATCCGTGCCAACCTTGTTTGTCTATAAGTTTCACAAATTAGCTCAAAAGTTGTCAAATGCGGACAAAGGAAAAAATAATTGCACTTGAATCTTCATCTGGAAAAACCACATACAGTATTATTTTTGCATCTTTTTCTTGTTATTAATGTTATCATCAAAGTAATATTATTACATGATACCTATGCTCAGTGACCACTTTATTAGCAACTCAATGCATAAAAGCATGCAGATATGGTCAAGAGATTCAGTTGTTGTTCAGACCAAATATCTGAATGGGGAAAAGGTGTAATCTAAGTGACTTTGAAGAAGGAATGATTGTGGGTGGCAGACAGGGTGGTTTGAGTATCTCAGAAACTGCTGATCTCCTGGAAGATTGGGAGATTGTGTGGCTCTCCAGGACCAGGACTGAGCATCACTGAATGATCCTATTTGCACCACCATGTTAATCTATTTTGATAAAATAATTTGATATTTGATATAAAGAGATTGATATCACTGGTGACAAGCAAATCGTTAAAATGTTCAATTCAGTTACTCCATACCATGGACATGCTGCAGTGTTGTTAAATGTTGTACAAGGCATTTTAGGCTTTGTTAGAAACAGTGGGAAATTCCCAAATCAAATCAATCAGATGTATACTATCTAATTAATTTTTTTAATGGTTGAACTGAAAAGATCTAATCATGGTCTTCAATCAAGACCTTTAACTAAACCAAAATAAAAACCTGCGCCCACATTGGCCCCATTCGAATGAGATTGAATACTCATATGGAAGTGTTGGTAACACAAAGTTTTACCAAATAATTAAAGTGACCGTTTTCTCAGGAAGCAGCAAATCCGATGTTTGTGTCTTGAGTCAGGAAAGTATTTATTGCAGGAAGCCAGCATGAAGGATTCACACAAAAGTATCCATCGAACCATTGGAGTTTGGGGACTTTATACAAGTACATTTGCATGTATTCAAATTTGGGTGCTAAATACAGTGTGACCTCTGATTGGTCATTCGTTAAACAGGGTTGCCCTATAGGCTGCAATTTCTACCGCTGTGTTTTTTTGGTTGTCTGTAAAACAATGGAAGCTTCCTGCGGACATTAACATGCATATGTGAAGTTTTTGTAATACACAAATCTGTCTGTCTCCCAACAGTAGTATTTATTATTTCTACAGCAGTGATGCTCTGTCATGGGGCTGAAGATCTGCAGAATATACTGTTTTTTGTTTTCTCCTTAAGATCAGTGACCGATTCAGACCCAGGAAACCAGCTGACATGATCAACTGCTTTAACTGATCAATTTATGTGCTACTCAAGTGCTGTGTAACAACGAAAGCCAACAGACCCTGTGGCCCTCAAGGACAAGGAGTGAGGAGCACTGCTCTAGAGTTTGTAGAGAATGGTGCAAAAAAACATCCAGTGGGTGGCAGTTATGTGGGTGAAAATGCATTGTTAATGAGTGAGGCCAGAGTTGCCAGACTCAAGCTGACAGGAAGGTGACAGTAAAGCAAATAACCACACATTACAACAGTGGTACACAGAAGAGCATCTCTGAACAAACAATGCAGCAGTAGAAGTCTAAAACATAAGTCTAATAAATACCTAATAAAGTGCTCACTGAGTGTATACAGTGAGCTCCATAATGTTTGGGAGAATACAATTTTTTATTATTTTTTTACTCCACAATTTTGGATTTGTAATGAAACAAATCACATGCACATTCTCAGCTTTTATTTAAGGGTATTATATACTGTGGTCACCATGTTCCAGTTGATTTTAATAAGCCTGTTGGCCTATGACTGTGTTTTCCTTACTTCTCAGCCTCAACATGTCCTCATGCTGACAAATGCCAATAACAGACTCCAAAGGCAATTAAAAGCCTAGAATCAAGACAAGAAAGCTTCCTTAATAATTTAATTTAAAGCCATCTTCTTCAGGGGGAAATTACATAAAAGAATATGAATACAGAAGCTTTCATTGCAAAAGATACACACTTTTGAAGAATAGCCTGAATCAAATGAAAATGGCTATCTCTCTAAGTATGGCAGGGCAAGCCCCTCACCCATGCAAACAACACATCAAATGGAAGTCATACGTTTCGAAGCTCACAAAAATACAGAAGACTTACCATTCGAGAGTTGCGAGTTCACAGCAGGTTGTCACCGTTTTCAACCGTATTTTAAGCTCCATTTTATTATGCACCATTTCCAGGAAAAAGGTTCATTAACCATGTTGATACGAGTACAAATCACGGTCGACTATTTAGTTGATGAGTCTGAACTGTATATTGAGGTGCACAATTATCTAGACCTTAGAAAACCCAAGTCAGCATTTAGATGACTATCTTCTTCACCTCACTGACCTCCTCGGTACATTTCCGTTAATAAATATTATCTCAGCCAACTGGCATGCTTAGCGTGCTAATAAAACAGGCCAGGGTGACATCACTGTTCAGGACCAGCAAGACAGATAGCTCTTCCGATCAATTTCGCAGCCTGGGTGGCGACAGGAACAATCAATCAAGACGAGCAGAAAATGTTTATCTTTTCGTCCCTGACAAACGAATGGGGGCGATCTAACTGGATCATTACAATTTAGCTCTGAGGCAATCAGGACTGTTGTGTAAATCATGGCAGTGTCATTTACATTTCTTTGCACGATGTCATCCTGCAGTTCTCCGAATTTACCACGTTTGATTATGACGCATTCATGCTAGTGTAACAGGTGAAGAATTGCCTGAGTCCGAGGTGGGATTTGAACCCCGGCCTTCTCACTTGTCCAAATTATTTGTTGAACGAACGCGTTACCAGTCAGCTAAAGACGAACTCGCCTCTAGCCAAGGGCAACAACGTTCTTTTGAATTTGAGGGTTACGTCATCGGGGAGTGTTGTCGCGATAACCTGCTACCAGCCTTCGCTTTCACTGCACCATCCGTGCTTACTAGTGAACTAGCTGAGCTAACCATTCTACACTAGCATGGTACGAGTCCGACCATTCATTGACATGCCCACTGAATCCAGCAGTGAATCATGCGTTGCTGTCATGCTCTGTGTCTCTGTCCCACTTTCTTGTCAGTTCCTGATTTTCCTGTTTTATGTATTTTCAAGTTCCATGTTCTGTTTCATGTTTTCCATGTCACGCCCAGTGCCTCTGTCTTAGTTCATTTCCCTGTTTCCTCATTTCTATGTGTTCTATGTTTATGTTCCATTCCATGTTTTTCCTTTCCCCGGTTATGTGTCTCCCCCCCCTGCACCTGATATAGTCCCATCCAATAGTATTTGAACAGCAAAGTCAATTCCTTTGTTTTTGCTATACACTGAAGACAAATGGGTTTGAGGTCAAAAGATGTACATCAGATGACAGGTCCGAATTACAGCTTTTATTTTTTATTTACTTTCATTTACATAAATACTCTCTGTTCCAATACTTTTGTTCACCTAAAAATGGAGTGGTCTGATACCAAAGATGCTTTGTTCTAAACACTTTAACACATCTAGGTGTGAATAACAGGAAATAAAAGCTGAAATTCGGAACTCTTGTCTCATATTCATCTTTTTATCTCAACCCCAAATGTATTCAGTGTGTTGCAAAAACAAAGGAATTGGCCTTGCTGTTACAACACTTTTGGAGGGGACTGTATGTGTTATCGTCTCACCTGTTTCTTGTTGTCTCGTCATTAGTGTCATATAAAAGCCTACCTGTTTCTGGCCGTACCTTTGTGTTCCTGTCTTGGTTTCTTAGCCTCTGTTTCCTCAGTTTGTGTACCCTGCCAGTTTCTGTCCCCAGCCAGTTCCTGACACCCTACCTGTTCCTGATCCCAGCCTGCTTCTCTGTCCAGTCCTGCTCTACCCCTCCTGCTCTACTCCTCCTGCTCCAGCCCTCCTGCTCTACCCCTCCTGCTCCAGCCCTCCTGCTGTAGCCCTCGTCTCCGGCCTCGCTGCTTGATCTCCCGGCTTTGACCTCTGCCTGTTTGCGGACCTCGCCCTGCCTTCTCCTCATCGCCCAAATCGCCTGGACTTCACCCCTTTACTGTATGGCCCCGTCTGCTGTGATTTGACCCGTTTCTTGTGTACTCCGATTAAAGCCTGCTGTTAACTACACGCTTGAGTCTGCGAGTGGTTCCAACCGGTTCTCCCCATAACAGTCGCGTGAACAAGCTGCGATGAAACAGCCAAACCAACCGAGTGGCCTAAAGCGACCACAGAAAGATAATGTGTGTATCTCACACAGTGACGGACAGTGTAACATACCGACCCCAACGAACAGGAGACTCACTCTGCACGACATGAACTGCTTGGTACCGAGTGCTTACCAAAACTGCCTTCATCAATTTGTCTCGCTGACTTCAAATTGATTGAAAATACCCAGTGAATCGCCATTCACTGGGAATTTTAAATCAATTTTAAGTCAGGCTGACCTTTTCCATGACCGGCATACAATTTGCCAACGAGGTTTTTATGAGGTAAAAAAATAAAAAAGCCATTGGGTTGTGTAAACGAACGCATTGACACACAGCTGGTTCAATAGCAGACAGACAATGGAGTGGCAGCATAAATTCTGCACTAGGTAATGAAACAATTAAAATGAATCAACAAATAAGCGCCGAATGATAGGTTGATAATAAAAAGGAACAGCAAATGTATTCAAATGTTGGTAGACATATTATACACACATTTACTAATTACGTCTCTATTCTGTGTACATAAAGCTCAACTGATTTCTCAAGTAGAATTTTGAGACATTGACATTTAGTTCTGGTTGCTTTCAATCCATTTTAAATCTTTATGTCTTTATGTGCGAAAGGGCAATTTGTGTTGCTCCTTCATTTAGTTCTTAGAATGGGAAAATGCTAATGGAATTTGAACTGACATTCGCTGTAGTTTCCGTCTCCAGGGTTTGTAAGTACATACTTTTTTTTATTTTTTTTAGAAGCTTATTATAAGCTTGTGAATTTGTATAGGATTACTTGTCTGTTTAAGTTCAGGAAACTTAGATTTAATCCCTCCACCCCTCCCCCACTTCAGGGGACAACTCTTTACATAAATATTGATTTATACAAACATTTGACATACATTAAACAATATTTGGTTGGAAAGGTCATACATGCAAATTGAAAAAATGTGAACAAAAAAGAATTACAAAATAACAATAATATCATTAACAATAATAGTTTTTTATCATATTTTAACAATATTTACAGTTTTAGTGCAATTCTTTCATTCTGACTAAAGGCTTTCCTTTTCCTTTTTTCCTACTTCTTTTTATTTATTTCTTCCCTTTATCTTTTTTAATTTTTTGTCCCTAATGTGGCCTAACACCAAGCTTTAGCCTTTCTTAGCCACATTTGAATTTTAGTCTAGAAAAGGCTCACTATGGGACAGTACCAAAAAATATGTTGAACCGATTTGGTTTGATCTTGGCATAATCTAAATACTGGAGAATGTTCAATACCTCATCTATGTAGCATTTCTTTAGTGGCTAAAATTCTATACAATAGTTTCAGCTGGAAGGCTTGCATAAAGGAATCAATAGATGTTTTATATATACACTCAGTGAGCACTTTATTAGGTATTTATTATAGACTTATTTTTCAGACTTATACTGCTGTAGCCTATCCACTTAAGAGTTATGATGAGTTGTGTGTTCAGAGATGCTCTTCTGCATACCACTGCCGTAATGTGTGGTTATTTGCGTGACTGTCACCTTCCTGTCAGTCTGGCCATTCTCCTCTGATGTCTCTCATTAACAAGGCATTTCTGTCTGCAGAACTGCTGCTCACTGGAATAATAAAATTAAAATAAATCCCAGGAGATAAGTAGTTCCTCAGATAGTCAAACCGCCCTGTCTGCCACCAACAATCATCCCACGGTTGAAGTCACTTAGATCACATTTTTTCCCCATTCTGTTGGTTGATGTGAACATTAACTGAAGCTCCTGACCTGTGTCTACATGATGTATGCATTTCACGGCTGCCACACAATTGGCTGATAAGATCATGGAGAAGTAGGAGAAATACTCATTTCTAGTTCCTAATAAAGTGCTCGGTTAGTGCAAATTCATATCACATTCCATGGGAGGAGTGTATCAAAAGCTGTTCCCATTTGCACTGAATTTTATATGATATATCAAAAGCACAGTGCATCCTTCCAAAGGAAGTACATCCTTTGTCGATTCTTCACACTCCCTGAAGAAAGGGTTCTGATGACTTCTGCGACTTTCCATAGAGGAACCCTGTCTACTTCAAAGGTTCTTTGTCCAGGAAAATTGTTCAATCTGGGAGTTTTCACACTTTTAGCACCTACCATTGAGGGTCCCATAAAGAACTGAAAATGGATCCCATAGCAAGACAAGGCAAAGAACCTTTTTTTTAACACAATTAGCCCTCATCTAATCTTCATCAAGGCCTAAAAATGGATAACTATAATGTCATGTAACAAATGACACATAACAGGTTTTACCTTGCTTTTATTCAGCCAGGAATAAGCAAAAGGCTCCGGTGAAAAAGTACAGCCGGTGGCGGATTCAGAAGAAGCTCACACATACCATGGCAACATAATTGCTTCCTGAAGCCAAACCCCCCTGGATGAAAAGCAAAGAACAGAAGCTCGGAAAAAACAGATGGATATATCATACTAATACATGTCGATGGTACTTCATTGGGAAATTATATTTGCTGTCACGTGGGTGCTGACCCCAGCATATTGGACCGTGGTCAGTTTCATCGGACAGTTTCCAGCACCGGTGGCATGTAGGGATCTGGAGAACCACAGGGTTCTCTCCAGATACCTGGCTGGGACATTCTTGATTAGGCCCACAGGGGTCCCATTCTGGATTGAGGCCAAGGTCAGTGGGGGGAGGGCACCAGGACCTCCACACAGGACCTCCACTGACCGACTGCAAGAGGCTGGTCACCAGTGAGGGAGGTCCTGCATGGCTCTGCATGGCTCTTCTGATACCACCTTGTGTCCCAGGGAGTGTGGGGAGATGGAAACGGTCACCCACTCTCTCTCCTCATTTGCTAAGAGGTTTTGCGGAAGGGTGCAGGCCTTGTTGTGGCTCACTGGGGATCTGTACAGGAGGAGGGTGTGGTTCAGTGTCCCCAGGAGTAGTATGGGATCTCCAAATGGGTGCTCTGGGAGAACCGGGTAGCGGTGGTGAGGAGGAGGCCTAGCCAGCTTTTCTACAGGCTCCGGGGAAGGGTGGCGGAAAGCGTGAAAGTGAACAGTGTGGTTCGAGGGTGGAGCTGGGATTGGAGATTGAAGAGAGCTGGTCAGAGCCTTTAGATAAATATCAGTTTCCATGAATATGCTTTGATACAGCACTCTGCGAACAGCCAGCCCTTTCAGCAATGACACTCTGTGGCTTGCCCTCCTTGTGGAGGGTGTCAATGAGTGTCTTCTGGACAACTGTCAAGTCGGCAGTCTTCCCCATGATTGCTCGAGTATTGAGTGCAAAAATGATCATACTTTTCAGAAGGTCGACATTTCTGTATTACAAATCCTTTTTTTCATTGGTCTTATGTAATATTCTAATATTTCAAGATACTGGATTTTCATGAGCTGTAAGCCATAAACATCAAGATTAAAACCAAAAAAGGCTTGAAATATTTCACTTTATGTGTAATGAATCTAGAATATATGAACGTTTCACTTTTTAAACGAAATTACCGGAAAAAAATAACTTTTCCACGATGTTCAAATTTTTTGAGATGCAGCTTTATGTGCTTATCTGTGAATTTCGCTTGATATGATAATTTTATCCTAGCGCAGTGCTACCACCTACAGGCAATACTGAAAACGTCAGGCAATGCTGAACAGTTAAAAAATTCCCTGACTGAACAGTTGCTTTGTTTGAAATATTAAAGTATTGGTTTGAAGTATTATATACACTCAGTATGCCTCATTTATCAATATTTTCGGAAATCCGTGTGCAAATGTATATGTGATCGGACACGAAATAAACATTTTCGTGGGATTCACGAAACAGTAGACACAGCTTTTTTCGTATCCGCGTGTGAATGTTGACAAATACCAATCAATCAATCGTAAACAAAATGTATAATTAGCACAAACTGACGCCACTAAAATACCTTATAAGCACCACGGAAATCAATTTCAGGCCATTTTTTAACTCATTGTATGACTGTGCGGTACAGCAACTTTGTAACATGTCTTTGTGAACATGAAAATATATATGGAAACGTATTTAGGACTTAACATCTTCTATGCCATGATGTTTTCTTATAATAAACGTTAACTTCAACTAGCCGTTATTTATTCTATTCAAAGATGAACGAGGAAAGATGATTTCCAGGTTGAGAAACATAAAGCGAGGTGCCAAAATTGACGAAAATCCACTGGGATCGGAACGTTGTCTATAATAAAGGTATGTAAGGAGCATATCAGTGTGTAGGCTTCCTTCTTTTCATCCAAATTAACATCTAAATATTAGCAATTAGCCTACGTTTGTGTACATGCTACATACGGCTACAATTACGTATGCACCACATAGGACTGGAATAAAAACGGTGTAAAATGTGGAACAGGTAAAACAAAAATGGTATATAGGAGAGACGTCTGGGATTATCAAGGAGCGATATATTTTCACTATCCTGTGCCAGTCCGCAAGAAGCTGAGGGCGGAAAGTACCTGGCCATTTTCTGGAAGTAAGCCATGCTTAAATATTCTATTAAACCAATACATTTTAAACGTAATGTAAAGAGAGTCTAATGCTGCCCTCGGGTCATATCGGAATGACCGAATTACCACTTTACGATTAGGAACAGTTCAGGTCAACCTCGGAAATTAAACGCGAGGCAAAAAACAAAACTCATGAAACAATGAAGCGCCCACAAGGCATGCCATGTCGATAGCATGATGTTTGAACGTGAACTCGCCGTTATTGTTCGTTATTCTGCGAGTTTTAACAATCGGCTCGGTATTTGAATATGCACTTTTTCCGAAGTACCATGCCATGCCCCAAATCTTCTAATAGGCTAAGGTTACGTAAAGAGAGGCCAGACATATAAACGACGGCCTAAGCAGACTACGCCCTATTTATAGCAAACTTTTAACGTGTTTTACGGAATTTATATTAAACCCCACTTGAGCATGAATTAATCAGGATTACCGGAATGAAACATCACCCATTTTCATGTTGAATCCTGTTTCGTTTTTATATGATATGAATAATTATAACATTCAATTGGCTTATTAAAATCATTTTTGCCACAAAATCTAAAAATCTAAATTAATGGAATAATAAACGCACAAAGCACGCTTTACAAGCGTACGCTTTCATTTCCGCGCACAATACGAACAGCTGAGATCACTCCTGAAGTTCTTTCGGCTCCTACGAAAAAACTAACATCCGGAAACTTTGATAAATCCCACATTATTGGTGGAAATGCATTTCCGATGGATTTACGGTGAATTTCGTTCGGCTGACGTTTGATAAACGAGGTTGTAGTGTATTCAGAGATGCTCTTCTGAAATACCACTGTTGTAATGTGTGGTTATTTGAGGTCAGCTGGACTACCCTGGTGTTGCGACTTCTGCGGGTGTGCATCTTTGCATCTTTGCTGGGTGCACAAGTATCTTATCCAGAATGCAACAGCTCGTCTGGTCTTCAACCTTCCCAAATACTCACGTCACCCCCCTGCTTACTTCCCTCCACTGGCTGCCTGTCATGGCTTGCATCAAATTCAAAACATTGGTGCTAGCCTTCCAAGCAGTTAAGAGGTCTTCCCCAGCTTACCTCCAAAAAATCATCAGACCCTACACCCCTGCCAGACCTCTTCGTTCAGTCTCCACAGGCCGCTTGGTACCTCCCCCTCTCCGAACTTCCACCTCACGCTCAAGACTACCATCTGTTCTGCCTCCACGGTGGTGGAATGAACTCCCCGTCAGAACTGTAGAATCTCTTCCCACCTTCAAGCGCAAACTGAAGACGCACCTCTTCAATCAGCACCTCTCCCCGTCCCTCCCTACCTCCCTGTGAACCTTAATTGTTGTATTTCTGTGATTTACTTTTTTGTGTATCGGTATTTTTAGTTTGGCTAGGTAAACAGTGTTTGGCTAGTTAAGTTTGGTCACTTTTGCTTTGTTGTTTGTTTGTTTGTTTATTTGTTTGTTTAAAAAAAAGAAAAAGAAATTCAAATAGGCCCTGGTTGTACAGGTAGCAGTTGAAATTGTACTTCCCTCTAGGGCAGAGGTGGGCAATAAGGGCCGTATCTGTTTCTGGTTTTCATTCCAACCGCTGGCCTTAATTACTTAATTGCCTCTAACATTTACACCATATGACATTTTAGCTACATGTCTTGATGAGTGCTTTAATGACAGCCAGGCACTGTTTTCGTGCCCCTGTATGATATGATTTCACTGTGATCTAATCTCAGTGAACTAGTGTTGGAGTATACGGCCAATTAGCTCATTTAGCCAGAGTAATTGGTTGAAACAAAAACCTGCATACACACCAGCCCTCCAGGACTGGAATTGCCCGCCCCTGCTCTAGGGTCTTTCAGCGCACTTATCCCTGGTGAATTGTTTCTGTCTCCACTTTGGAGTGAGGAGCTGACCGTTTCTTTCCCTGTGCGTAGGAATACCGTCAAGCTCCCGGGGGTGACCTTCCAGGATGACGGAGGAGGGACAACCAGCTGGGAGGGAGCCCTCCGCCACGTCCAAAACAAAATCAGGAGCTGGAGTGCACGGCCCTTCACCATGGCGAGTAAGATCCTCGTCCTGAAGGCTATATGTAGCATGGTTAGCTCAGCTAGTTCGCTAGTAAGCACGGATGGTGCAGTGAAAAGCGAAGGTTGGTAGCAGATTACCTCGACAACACTCCCCGATGACGTTACCCTCAAATTCAAAAAGAACGTTGTTGCCCTTGGCTAGAGGCGAGTTCGTCTTTAGCTGACTGGTAACGCGTTCGTTCAACAAATATTTGGACAAGTGAGGAGGCCGGGGTTCAAATCCCACCTCGGATTCAGGCAAATTCTTCACCTGTTACATTGGTGCCGTGACCCGGATCTGGGTGGGAGTAAAAAAATAAATAAAAAATGGTTGCTGCGGAGTTTCACATGAAGGGGAAGTCAAAAGGGGGGTGAGTGTTGCATGGTTAGCTCAGCTAGTTCGCTAGTAAGCACGGATGGTGCAGTGAAAGCGAAGGCTGGTAGCAGGTTACCGTGACAACACTCCCCGATGACATAACCCTCAAATTCAAAAAGAACGTTGTTGCCCTTGGCTAGAGGCGAGTTTGTCTTTAGCTGACTGGTAACGCGTTCGTTCAACAAATATTTGGACAAGTGAGGAGGCCGGGGTTCAAATCCCACCTCGGACTCAGGCAAATTCTCACCTGTTACATATAGTCCTACCCATTCTGCTCTATGTGGGGAGGGTGTTTCCCCCAGACAAAGCCACCGGGAAGCTAATTACCCGGATGGCTTTCCGTTTTGTCTGGGGGAGTAACATGGAAAAGCTAAAATGCGTCACCCTCCTCAAGGAGGAGCGGAATGGGGGGCGGGGGAGGTCCCAGACATTGTAACCATCATTATGGTGCAGGGTCTGGCCACCCTTGTCCAGAACACAGGGAAGGTGGGTAAGGCCTCTGGTACCTTTGCCAGGTACTATGCCACCCCCTTCCTCAGGGCAATGGGCTTGGGTGTGCTGGACCTCACCATACCCTATAGCTGGGACCCCCCTACGTATGAAGGACTTTGCCTACAGGATGGGTCTGCCCAGGGCTGGCAAACCTCGCAGACTGGGACCAGCAAGTCATCTGGGCAAATGTGACACACAAGTGTCTTACCAACAAACAAAAAGACATTGCCTGGATGACAGCCCATAGGTGTCTCCACTAGAACATTTATGTATCGCCGGCACTTAGCCCTGACTGAACGCTGCCCCCATGGATGCACTGACTCAGAACACATCCACCATCTGTTCTGGGAGTGCTCCGTGGCCAGGCGGGTCTGGGGCCTTGTTTGTTCCTCTAGCTCCCTAAGCGGTCCTCCCTGATGGCTGAGGGTATCCTCTACGGTCCGCCGGGGGGATGCAAGACCACCGAGCTCCAGTGTCAGTGGAGGATCATCAACACTGTGAAGCAGGTCCTGTGGGAGACGAGGAACATCAAGGTCTACCAGAAAACAACAGTAGACCTGATCACTCTCCGGAGGAGGATCCAAAACCTCCTCCAAGACGGCGTGATGCTGGACATTCACATCAACAAGACCCTGGCGAGAGAAAAATGGGGGGTGGACCACTGGAAAGAACTGGTCATAGAGTCCACCCCCCCAAGAGGGGCATAGGGTCCTCAACACCTGCTCAACCCAAGCAAAATTGGACCAAAAAAAGGAGGATTCAGAACCTCCTCCGGGACGGCATTCTGGTGGACATGCATCGCAACAAAAACCTTGCTAGAGAGAAGTGAGAAGTGGATCATTGCAAAATGGACTTTCTTCTTTACTATTTTTCGGACATTTGTTCCTTTGTATTAGATATTGATTTTGTTTTGTAATGTTTCTTATTCTGTAATCTTTTTTTCCCAACCCTTTTTCTTAAAGTTTGTTTCTTTTGATGTTTTTGTTTAGTTCGTTCAAGTGTCTGTTTAAATGATTATTTTTATTTATGGAGTGCGTTTTAAAAAAGAAAAATGTTTTTAAATTGTAAAGAATTTGAAAAATAACCAATAAAACCACATTTTACTAAGAATGGTTCATCTGCTTCTTCACTGGGATAGAGGTAATTTTCCCATTCCTTACTAACAATGTCCTACCCTTTTCTGAGTGCACAAGTTGCAATTCGAATTCGCTAATTCACGGAATTGAGTTGTGTGTTCCTTCACACGTTGTCATTGGAAGAAAGTTTGGATTACAAGTTGTGAAAGCTACCATGTTGTGAGCTTATGAACTTTTGCCGGAAGCATATGAGATCATATAATCAAACAGTTTTATCATTTAGCCAGTTTAATATTCCTTTAAGTAAAACAAATCTATGTTTTAAAGTCCGTTGATTTGATTTCTCAGGTCTAGGGCTTATACATTTTAATTGAAAAAATGTTATATACAATTTCTTGTTGGAATTGTATTTATCATATTTGACCCATTTTCTATTCATTTCCGTCAAGAAATCAAAATGAAACGATCTATCGCAGGGGTCGGCAACCCTGGTCCTGGAGAGCCGCAGGGTGTGCTGGCTTTCGTCTCAACCTTAAAATAAGCAACCAATTCAGACCCAAGAAACCAGGTGAGGTGAGTTAACTGTGCAATCAATGGCTTTCATTGATCAATTAATGCCAAGTAACAACGAAAGCCAGCACACCCTGCGGCTCTCCAGGACCAGGGTTGCCGACCCCTGATCTATCAATTTGGTCAGTTGTGTTGTGTTCCACATTGCAGTGTGTGTTGTGTTCCCTTTGTTTTTTCCTCCTTTTTACTCTGCAGGTGGGCGGTCATCATTCCATTCGCTGTCCCTGCTCTCCATCATCATTGTCCTGGTCCCGCCTCTACCAATCACGTCCTTTCTCTGCCAGATAAGCTGTGCGTTTGCTGCTGCTCACTTGCTCTTTCAGCTCTCTCTAGAACTTGTTTGGTTACGAAGTCAGTCAGTCAGCCTATCTTTGGTTCTAGCCTAGCCTGGTTTGGTTTTGTTAATTTAATTTATTTGGCAACATCCATGTCCCTTGGCCTTGTGACCTATATGTCTTTGGTGTTGTGTAAATAAAAGACAAAAAAAACAAACATATTACAACACTTTCTTGCATATTTTTGTACTTTTTTCATATTTGGCCCATTTCCTATTCATTTCAGTCAAAAGAATCAAAATTTTAAAACAGCAGGATTTTGGATTTTGGCCCGTAATTTAAGGTCCGTGGAATATATTTTTTTCTCTGCTTCCCAGGGAGGCGATTTAAAATATATATATATTTCGACACTTTCTTGCACATATTTTTTTGCTTTCCTCACATTTGGCCCATTTCCTATTCATTTCAGTTGAAAAAAATGGAAACGCTTATACTACTGGAACTACAGTTTCACACACACATACATGCATACACACATGAAGGTGACAGAAAATTCAGGGACAAAGAAGCAAAATCCATATCATCCAGAGAGATTTGATCCTGTGCCCCAGGTTGTGTGCAGAGTGTGTGTGTGTGAGCACAATTACTTGGAGGCTGAGTGGAGTGTATCTGAAATGGGGGTAGGACGTGTTTCTATAGCAGTGACATATAAAGGAATCAGCAGGAGTGGAGATTGAGTTTGGACAGAATAAAAACTCCTGGAGTCTGAGACAGATACTCAGTCTGGCACAAAGATAATGAAATACACATACCTGCCCCCCACAGAGCAGGTGTGTGTGATGATGGTGCCGGTCGAGGAGTGTGTGTGTGTGTGTGTGCCAGCTAGGTGTGTGTGTGGACCTTCCAGCCGGCACTCTGTCCTTCTACAGCGTCTCTTCTGCACAGACCGTTCTGCACAGAGTCCACTGTGCTGGATTTTATGTGCTTGAATCCTCAGTGTCCCTCTGCCAACTGGAGACGCACTCATCGAACAGCACCGTCATGCACAATAGGCCAGTATCTGGTTTAGGTTGAATACCGTGTCTAAGTGTACATTGATGCACAGGTCCACCGGTATTGTGTAATTGCAATTTTAAAAGAAAATAAATTCAAGTAATAAAAAAATGTACATGGGAAAAAAGAAAAAAAGGTACATTTTGCAGAGCTTCAGCTGTGACATTATTGAATGAAGATAAACACATAGTCTTCTGTCTTTATCACCAATCAATGATTGTGTTAAAAGAGCTAGTGCTAATGGGACTCTCCAAAAATAAAATTAAAATTAAAAAAAGCTAAGCCTGAGCACTGATGCAGGTTGATCTTCGCTACAGGTTACAAAATGTAATTTAGGTTATTTATTACCAACGTTCATTAGCCACATATTTATTTCATCTTTCTTATAAAAGAGTAATTTAGCAAAATAGTTTCCTATTTTCTGAATTTCCAGTCAAAATAGTAACACTGAAAAGCCTTGCACCATGTGTGAAAAGAATCAGTAATGCAAATTGCAAAATTAAGTCGATGTGATTCTTCTGATCCAGATCTCATCTTTTTTTAAACGGTCACAAAATAATTTAATTTTTTGTACAGTACAGGGCTATGAATCGTTTTGTCATTTTTTTGTTTGTATCAAATTTACAAAAAAAATGTAATCATATTTTGAGAATCTTTCATGATTAAAACATGAAACCAACATTAAGTGTGATACTGGAAAAAGATGGTGGGGTAAAATGCTTTAGAATAACTCTGTCTCCTGTATTTGCATATTTTTATAAAAGAAGCCAGTGGCAGACTGCTCAAGTTACCTGTGCATTTTATTTTATTTTACAGTTGCTTTCACTGATTTTCACAAGAATTTCAATGTGAACATTTCAGTGAACAAAGGCAGCCGATGTAGATTGATTGCAGAGTGATCACTGCAGTGTTCTAATTTCCTTTCATTACTGTAAACAATAATGATTTCCTTTCCATTATTTCCTGTTCCTGTGATTTTCTGTACCTTCTGACAATAATCTTCACAGTTTAAAAATGAGTTGTAAAGATATTGAATGTTTTGCTGGTATAATTTACCATTGTGTGACGTATTAAGCACCTGTAACACAGGAGTACTTATTTCATATTCTTTATGGGATTATGCGTGGGCTCAATATGACTACATCAGTATGTGGCTAAAATCTGCACATTTGAAGCAATGACATTAATCTAAAGTAGCATGAATGAAATCCAGTATAAAAATCTCTCGGAATAACTCCGTTTAGTTGGTATTGTAAATGGTACAATGTCTTGCTTCATTTAAGCCATTTTTCATGTCTCTGTGATGCTCACGTCATAAAACTTGAACGACGTCTTCGACATCCCTGTCCCTCAGAAAACTGATCAAGTTCATTTTTGTGTGCTCCTAAAAAGCTTTAAAATATTGTAGGTTATCACAAGCCTGCCTTTATAAGAGTAACTCCAGTAACCATACGTGACTCAGATTATGAATATAATGTCTCGTATAAAAAAATTCATAGCCTGCAAGCAGCCTACATTTCTAAGTTGTACAGTACTGTGCAGAACTCTTAGGCACCTTAGACTTTATTATAAATATGTTTATTTTTGTGTGTGTGTTAGTATAAAAGAACACATTTGAGATTTTCAAATATTCATTTCCCAAAAGATTTAATTTTACAGAGACATTTGTGTATTTAATTTTTTAAGTTACATATTATTGTAAGCAATTGACTACTTTTTACATAAAAACTTGATCAAGGCTGTATGAGATCAGAAGCAAGGAGCCAACCAAAGTGCAGAAGAACTGTGGCAAGTTGTCCAACATGCTTGGAACAACCTCCCTTCCTGATTGTCTTATAGAATTGCAGGACAGCGTTGGCTATCTCAGAGAAGTGATGCAGTTTTAACACCGAAGGGTGGTCACAAAAAATATTGATTTGATTCAGTTTTTAACTATCCTGCCAAATTAATAAAATGTATGTTAATTTAGGACCTTTCATTGAATTATTTTTGAAAAACTTATCTGTACAGAATGTTATACAGGTGCATAAGAGTTTGTGCCCTTCTGGGGTTCTGTGCAGATATGTTGGGTGAATTAATGATATATAATTGGCAGCCTATCTTGCTTGGATATGGAATTATTAGCTTACTCCTGCCTTGATTAGTTGTGAAAGCTGGGAAGTAAAAGCAAGGACAGTTTGCCTTTAGTATTCCTGTTGTTTTGGGGAACAAACAACATCTGGCTCAGTTTCAGGGTAGGGGCCCATCATGGCAGGGGGACAGATAAGGCTCTCAAACACTGGTGGTGTCCGTAATGAAAATGAAAAATTGGGCCGCATACGAGCTAGTGGCTAAGGTACATGACTGGGACCCGGAAGGTTGGTGGTACAAGCCCCAGTGTTGCCACAATAAGACCCGCACAGCTGTTGGGCCCTTGAGCAAGGCCCTTGACTCCGCATTGTCCCCTCCTTAGTCTAATCAACCAAGTCTCTGCGGATGAAAGCGTCAGAAATAACATTATTAACAGATCCGTATTGTTTGTGCAATCTTTTGTAACTTATGATGCTGTTAATGTGAGAATATTTCACATAAATGCAGCCACTTATTTCACATTTTAAGCGGAACAGAAAGGAGGCCATGAATATGGGACACTGCTTAAACCTCAAACAGCCGCACCACCCTTAGTGTGGCTAATCTAATCTCAGAAGCTCGGGAACGTTGGGTAGTATGTAGATGCGATAAACCAGCACAGCACTTTTTAGCCAAAAAGTACAGCACAAATTTTTTTTTGGAAAATTGGATATATTTTAATTTACAAAGTATTGCATAAATTAAATGTCCCGAAGCGAACACCCCAATTTCCTAGGGTGTTGCCATTTAAGGGGAAAATTAGTTTGCAATGAAAAACTTTATAAAAAAATAAAAAAAAGAAGAAAAAGGGGGTGTACATTTGAAGTCGATTTCAACGATTTCATACGTTTCCAAATCGCTCCGCTCTTTTCCGCTTTTTTGCCTGCAAGTCAAAGACAAAGAAAAATAAATAAATACGCGCTTTACATTTAAACATGAAAAACTGCATCCTACCCACTGCACACTTCCTGTTGATTATTTTTGTCCTTCATAAGGCCGATTTGAGGTCAAAACGGCACCTCAAATCTAAAACCTGCCGTGGGTTTTCTTTTCTCCCAGGTAATTAGCTGAACTCCTGCTACCGATTGGCCAGACTGTCTTCACACATGACTCCCAGGTTAAGGGAGGGTGGAAAATCAGCAGTTCTCAGACCACGATTTGATGATCCCTGCTTTAGACCCAACCACCTTCTGTTTTCAAATAAAGCTGTATGCATATTTGCATCAGAGTAATTCTCATCATACTTTGTTTGCCCATTGTGTCAGCCAGCCATCATTCCAGTCTATCAATCATGCCCACCTATCCAATCAGGGAATCCAAGCACAAAATGAACAGCACTCATCCAGAAACCAAGATGGACCCATTTCCCTGGCCCAGCCTCGGGCAGCTGGGTGGATCGGTCCCGTTAAAGGACCGTGCTTAAGGTGCACGGATTTGGGGAGCGAATTAGCCTCACATTGGCCACCAGATTTTGTAATAAAAAAACGACCGTTAAGCTAATCCAGAGAAAATTCTCTCCTGGTCGCAAGCCGCGACCCAAAATGGAGGGGAACATCCACACACCTCGCTGTCCTCCCCTTCTGCCGGAGTTGTGGTGGCTGCGACCCCAAACCTCTCCTTCCTCCTCTTCAGTTTCTCATCTTCTTCAACCTTGAACAAAGCGCACAATGGCTTCAGCCGTTAGCCCTTCAGTGGACATGCACCTTACAGTCATGCTAACGGGTGGATACCCCAGGAACCCCGATGGATGAGGCTGCAGCAGCAGGTCCATACAGTTTATTAACCAGTGTGTGCACAAGCCAAACTCTGAAGAAAAGTCCCGATACATCCGCCTTCGCTGTCAACAATCAGAAACCAAATATGTTGGTCACTCCCAGATTGTGCCAAACAATATCTGCGGGCTGCATGCTAACTCTGACTGCATACCTGGCAGCCCCAGTCTCAAACTTAATGCGGAGCTACACAGCTGCCAATCACTGCACCCAGTGGATACGGTTATTTCTCCATTACATTTCTGCATTTAGCGGTCCCTTTCTCTTATAGCGGATACATGCTGCCCATCGATCGTCCCATATTTATGTACTAGGCACAAAGGGATGAAATTATTATCAATCTTATTATCCAACTATGGGTAAGGTAAATGCATTAAATTCCATCTAGCCAAATAATAAAAAAAATAAATAAAAAAAAGTTTTCTGTCAAGCCGCAACTCTTGAATGACATTGTGCATAAAAATTGCATTGATCATTTTGCCAGGCTTGGGACAAAAACTAGAATATGCACCAGTCTGACAGCCAAGTTTTACAGTGACGTGTACTGCACACAAATTAACATAATCCGATGATATGGACAACAAAACTAAGAATGAACTGTCAAGTTTTATTTTAATCACAAAATTGTTAAGGAATGCGGCGTTTCTGTACGAAAGCAGATGCCACTGGCTCGGGAGGAGAGTACTGGGGGCAGAAGGGGAGGTGCGTCAAATAAAAATAAAACAAAAAAAACGAAAGAGAAAGCAGCTGGAGAAGAGAAATGTTAAATTCTTCACTAATTATTATCATTAAAGGACTGTGGACTGTGGCTCCTCAAGTTCATGCACAAACAACCTGCACAAACGCACCTTCTTGGAGATGGACGACACATTCATCCCAAACCTCTCCGCTCTCTTTTTCAGCAGGTCTACGTTGACCTTGCGGGGGGGGGGGGGGCAGAGGAACGTGACATTACACACCATCTCTAAGCTTCAGAGCATCTTTAACAATTACCTCACAATTAAGCCAATTCCTGTACACCACAAGAGGGCACTGGAATGGTCGTCTAAAGGTCACAGGGTCAAACCACTTAACCCTACTTAACCCAAACTTCTTAAAATAATACTTGTGATATGCATGATAAACATTGAAATGTAAAGTAGTACATATACTTACTGCGGCTTTACTGTCCGCAGAATCACCTGCAGACAAAATTCAAGTTGGTTTAAGCTGCTGATACTAAAATCAAAGCCAGCTGTAGAGACAAGTAACCCAAAAGATATTTTAATACTGAGAATATCGATCATTTTAATGTTCAAAAGAATAAAGGAAAAATCTTTCACCTTGGGAGGAAACTGGTGCAACAACTGGCAAACCAAACCTAGACAAATACAAATGATTCAATTTTATATTATATCTGTCTTTTCATTGAATATCAAAGAGAGCTGTACATAATCACCGACAAACAAATCATTGCTACAAAAACAAAACAAAAAAACCTAAAAACAACAGGACTTGGCCTGAGGAGTTTCTCACCTGGCAGCACGCATTGCCTTCTTGCTGTCAGCAGAGGGCGCCACATTGAACCTTTCTGCACGTTTCTGTAACCTCTGATCACATAACACAAAAACACAAATTACCAGGCCTATGGATGGTTTTATCAATACAAGAGGTACCAAGAGGTATCATTCTGTTCAATGATAAAAAATAAAACTATTGATGCCAGTCTCCAAAACATTTGTAAATAGTATACATTTTAAAATATTTCTTTATGCTTTAAAATGAATTCATGGAACGTTTCTTAATTTTATCATCGTAATTCTTCACATTTTTCCATGATAGTTCCTTACATATTAAGGAATTGTTTAAAGCATGCATTCTTCAGCAAATACAGCTACCTCACACACAACTTATACTTTAGGAATAATTACCTCATCCAACGATATTGGAGGGCTTATTTTAACAACCTTCTTGTCAGCTGTCCTACACAATGAAGAAAAACAAACACAAGATTAGTAGAGAAAACAAGATCAAGTTGAGTAAACAATTAGAGCATGAAAAGGACACAGCATGCGATTTCAGAATGATGGGAACTTTCCATTTATGATAATTTGCAGCACACTTTTGAGCAATGAAAAAAACCTCAAAAGGCTTTTCAGCAGGGACAATGCCATGGTGCAACGCCAATTCCAAAGGGCAAGGGAGTCCACCCACTGGTGTAGACAACTGAACAGTGGGTGGGACTGCAGAAGGCAAACATTTCTCCACTTTACAGAACCTGAAGGGCAGCAACACACACCCAGAGCATGACAGTAACACACACACACACACACCCAGAGCATGACAGTAACACACACACACACACACACACACACCCAGAGCATGACAGTAACACACACACACACCGGGAGCATGACAGTAACACACACACACACACACACACACACACTCACACTCACACTCACACTCACACTCACACTCACACACACACACACACACACCCAGAGCATGGCAGTGACACACACACACACACACACACATAGAATGACAGTAACACAGACACAGACAGACACACACACCCAGAGCATGACAGTAAAAACACACACACACACACACACACACACACACACACACACACACACACACACACATACACACACACACACACACATACACACACACACACAGACACACACACACACACACACAGCAGACTCACCCTTCTGGCTCACCGTCCTGTCCTTGGGTTGGCTCCTGTCCGATAGCACCCTCTGTTTTGGGTAACTCCTAGTCACAATTTAAACATAGGAGGAAAATCAACATGCTTCAACCATATTTACCTTAAAATATTAGAAGTACGTAATTTAATTTCAAAATAATGCATTACAAATCACACCCACACAAGTTTATTTGCCTTAAACCTACCAAGTGTGTCCAGGTTATATTTGCAGTAAAAAAAAAAAAAAAAAAAAAAAAAAAAAAAGTATAGCCAGGGAATTTCCTTTAACAGCTCTATGCAACACATCAAATGCTTTCTCTCTCCACTTGATGAATTATAAACATAACTGTGTTCTGTTCATGACAGAACAATGATTACCTCAGTCTCTTCTCCCAAGACCTCCTCTTCATTTACATCCTCCTCTGTAAAATAGAAAATAAAACACATTTTATATATATATATATATATATATTATTTACATGTGCGCCACACCAACCCATAATGTACTGTTGCACAAACTGAGTGTGTTTGATTCTAGTGCCCAAAAAATGGGAAGGTAACGGGATGGGCATTTTGATGGGACTTAATGAGGGCTTGTGGTCCACAAATTCAGGCTTGCAGCAGCACAAACGGTGGATTACTTTTACCTGAAAAACTGATTTGCAATGCTTCCTAATAAGTGTATGTGATGGAAATGAATGCCACTTCAGATTTAGATGCCGTTGATCCAGCGGTTAAGGAATTACTCTGCTTCTCTGCTTCCCTGCTCCCTCTCTCTCTTTGAGGCACAGACTGAGTGTGCGGTAGTGGACTGCTAAAGTGGAGCGAGTTCCTCACCGTGCTCCTCGCCGTGCTCCTCCAGGTACAGCTGAAGCCTGCCAATGAGCTCGGCTTTGTTCCCCTTAACATTGAGGCCCCTGGCAGCACACTCCTGCTTCAGCTCAGCTAGCTGAAGGCAACAAAAATGAACAATGTACTCACAAGGGCAAGCATCGCAGTACATACCATTAGAGTTGAATTGTTGCTGATGACCATAGCCGAGACTAGCAGATATAAGTATAAAGATATAAGTAGCTAGAAGCGGTTAAACATTGGAGTGTAGTCTGTAAGCGGACAGTGACAATGTTTTGTCGTTTTGACTTTACGTTGGCACAGACTCAGAATTTTAAATTAAATAATGAATATGGGGTTTAAGGGCAGACTGTCAGCCTTAATGTAAGGGTATACATCCATAACTTTTAAACAAACGACAGGTTGACCATTTATTTAGTTCAATTTCGAGCAATTTTCTTGGCTTTTAATTATGTTTTTATGTTTAAGACTAAGATTTGGTGCTAAAAAGCACATTCCTCCAAATAAAATCCAATTTAGCCAGGCGAAATTCGTTTTTTGGACAGTATTTCAAGACACTACAATTTATGCGTCACGTTTAGGTACTCAGTACGCATGCGCTGGTGCCCCAGAAAAGCCTCAGTCAAACATGTCAGCCTCCGTGAACTGGCTTCATGCGCCATAGGAGTCCATGGTAAGCGGACACTAACAGTAATGATTTGAAAGCTCGACATCGTGTCCACACGGGTCACATTCCTAATGTAATTGCCCTCAAATTTAAGGTGACAGTCTACACTTTCATCTCATATTCGTGGTTTCATTTGTGCAGGAGAACAGAACCAAAACAACGAATTGTATGACTGTGCAAATACTAAATTAAGGACTGCACTGTAAATGCAAATACACGGTTACATAGCCACTATGGGACAGCAAGGAACCAGATTTAATCGCGGCCGAAGTCTTGACACTTGGCACCAAATAGCACATGGATGGCAAGCTACTGTCCATATGTCAACGCTGTTTCTATTCTATTTGCGTCTATCGTATATTATCTGAGCTCCATCGCGACCCTTCGTAACAACTGCGATACAGCAACGTATTTACGCAAACCAGCTGCGTATTTCCTCTTTAACCGACAATGGCTAACAATCCTAGCTACTCCCGTAAGGTACGCATAGCTCTGGACACGAGTTAAGTGACTAAATTTACAGTCGTAAATCTAACACGAATAGGCAAACAGAGAAATTCTTTAATAGAGTTATGTCGTTTTGAACTCATTTTATTTAAGATGTTCAGTTGTGTTTAAAACGTTTCCCCTACCTTCAGTTTCTGTAGCTCCACAACTTCTGCCATTTTAGATTGACCTAACCGTAGAGAGGTTGATCTGGCCAATGACCGCGCTTCTTATTAAATATTTTCTGAAGCAGCCAACGATTGGATAGAAATTCCAGTTTACGTGCAATTACATTTTCTTCTGTGGTAGATGGGTACCTACATTTCTTTGGAATGTATTATTTATTCGTCGTGAAAGTGGGACTGCTCGGAACATCTTTTTATAATGTTTTTTTATTTTCATTTTAATATTGCAACTACAGGATAGGTAGCTAGTAGCTACTACCTACACGAGATCTGAAAAAGAAAAAAAGAAAAAACACAAATAGCGTTCATGCCACTGACCAGACTGTATTCAGACTTTGTGTAGTTATTTACAGTAACTTCGAATGTTTGTGGTTTAAAGCAAACATTAAAGAAAATGATAAATACGCTGCATCTAATTCCAAAGCAACTTTTACAGTGCCATAATGCCTCCAGAGATAATGCATTTTTAAAATAATTAAAAAATAATTTGAGTTTGCTGTAAAGCTAAGGTAACTGTGCTATAGCTTCCTGTACCAGTATCCCTAGGCTACATGTTGAGAGAAGCGTTTTTTTGCTGAATCCTATTTTAATGCAACCTTTTGCATTAGAAGATTTGTGCTTCTGCAATTCTAACTGCCAGAACAGAAAACAGAATTACAGAATGTGAATAACATCACATTTGCCAACTGTATATAACCCAGTTCTATTGAAAATGTGTCTCTGTCTGTCGCAACTCCCCATCCATACATGTATATATACACTGTACAAACCAATAAGGTTAGGCAACACAGCTATAACACACTCCTATGTCTTAATATTACTGTAAGATAAAATTACTATTAGATATTTAACTATATTTTTGCCCATCAATCTACAGTCAATAACCCATAATGACAAAGTGAAAACATGGTTTTAACAAAATTATAAAAATATAAAAAACTGAAATCAAGTTTTCAGACCCTTAATTCAGTGCTTTGTAGAAGCCCCTTTGGCAGCATTGCAGCTTTGAGTCTTCTTGGGTAAGACTCTACAAGCTTTGCACACCTGGATTTGGGAAATGTATTCCATTCTTCCTGGCAGATCCACTCCACCGTTGGCTTGGCTGTATGCTTTGGGTCATTGCCATGCTGAAAGGTGAACCGTGGCCCCAGTCTGAGGTTGCGTGCACTCTGGAGCAGGTTTTCATCAAAAATCTCTGTACTTGGCTACATTCATACTTCTGACCAGACTCCCTGTCCCTGAAGCTAAGAAGCATGATGCTGCCACCACCATGCTTCACCATAGGGATGCCATTAGCCAGGTGAGGAGCAGTACCTGGTGTTTGCCAGACATAGTGCTTGGAGTTCTGCCCAATGAGTTTGAGTTAAATTTGTTATTAGACCAGATAATCTTTTTCCTCATGTTTTCGCAGTCCTTTAAATGCCGTTTGGGAAACTCCAAGCCGGCTGTATGCCTTTTACTCAATAGTTACTTTCGTCAAGCCACTCTACCATAAAGGCCTGAGTGATTGAGTACTGCTGGGATGGTTGTCCTTCCGGGAGGTTCTCCCATCTCTGGAGAGGACTTCCGAAGCTCTGTTCAGAGTGACCATTGGGTTCTTTAGAAATGGCTTTGTACCCTTGCCCTGATCTATATCTCACCATAATTTTATTGTGGCGGTCTACAGAGAGTTTCTTGGACTTCATGGCTTTGTTTTTGTCCTTGGCATTTAGTGTGAATTGTGGGACCTTATATGCACAGGTATGTGTTTTTCTAAACTGTGTTCAATTCATTCAATTTGCCACAGGTGGACTCCAATCAAGTTCATGACACATCTCAAGGATAATTACAGGATGCCCATGACCACAATTATGAATGTCTGGATACTTAGTATTCAGTGAATAATCAGATTTTGATTTTTAATAAATGAAAAAATGTATTAAAATGTTTTCACTTTGTCATTATGGTATGAGTGAGTTGATGGGAAATAATGGCAAATGTACCCATTTAAAATTAAATCTACAACATAATAAAGTGTGCAAAATGTGAAAGGATGTCAATACTTTCTGAAGCCCACATCAACCTAATCAAAAGGCAGTATTTCTGTTATTTATTAAAAACTCTCAAACAGTCATGAAACATCAATGCCATGACTGTCTGGCTGAGACTTCGTTGGCCTCATCGTTGGCCTCATCGTTGGCTGTGAATAATTGGCCCTCCTAATCTGTTTGCCGCCCAGCTTTACATGTACAGAGGGTTTAGACAGAGCTGTTACACTGTGACTTTGAGGCTTAAAGGATGAGATCGCAAAGTGCAGAGTCACAAGTACTTAAGAAAACCCGCTTAACTTCAAATTCCACACTGAAAATCTCCCACCCCAGCCCCTCCTTGGCTTAGTGTCATTCTGTGGAGATTTTCTGGCTTTAGTTATGTAGGAATGCAGCCGCCTGTCAAAAATGGAAGCTTGGGTTTTTGATGTCACTGATTACTCCTTCAAATCTGGCACCCATCTGACCTTGATGGTGTGACTGCCTTGGTTTTGTTAAGTGTTGAGAGTCTCTCTGATACAATTCAGGATTCAGGAACCTTTCAGACAACTGCATTCAGATTATTCACCTTTTGCTCTGCCAAATCATGAGGTCAGCGGCTCTTTAAATCACACCAAGTTCACACATCATGTGTAGGAGGACACTTGCAATTCTAATAATAATTTGTTATTTAGCTGACGCTTTTATCCGAAGCGACTTACAGTCGATTAGACTAAACAGGGGACAATCCCCCTGAAGCAATGCAGGGTTAAGGGCCTTGCTCAAGAGTCCAACAGCTGTGTTGTGGATCTTATTGCGGCTACACTGGGGCTTGAACCACTGGGTCCCAGTCGTGTACCCTAGCCACTAGGCTACTGGCTGCCCCCATGTGCAAGTTAACAGATGCAAACATCGATCCACCAGCTGGTGAACAATAAGAAATCACTGTTGCAGCATTGCATTGGCCTGTCTCTCTATCCTGTCCTTATTTGAGAGACAGGCCAATGTCTTGAAATTTGTCTTGAAAACCATGCTTCCTAACATAAGGCTGCACATCACACAGGTATACAGGTATATTTTAGAGAACTGAAGAGGACTCCTTTCATCTGTCTGCAGTGGAATGTGGGGTACCACAGGGCCCCCTTCTTGAATTCAGGCCACTTTTGACCAGGAATGGTAAATGCTGCTCCTTTATACAGATGACGCAGCTGCTATCACTTCGATGGGGTGTTGTGTGACTTTGTATCGCAACTGGCCCAATTGTTACATATTTTTTTGCACATACAGAAATACATACAGAAAGAAGGGGTAGCTATGTCTGGTAAATTCAAAGTTTTAAGACCTGGCAGGAATGCCTGTCCACTCGGGAATTGAGTAACACGGCTTGACACAGGAGAGGAAAGTGTCTGGATTAAGAGGGGTTTAGCTGTATGCTTTCAGAGCTCAGAGTGGTCACATGTCCCACAGCTCGAGAGCACCAGGAAAAATTGGCACAAGCCAGCCAGGTTTAGAAGCCGGCACTTCTCCATGTCTGCCCAGCACTGCCCTGCTAAGCTATACATGTTAAAATATGCCCCTCCCCTTCCTCACATTTGCCCCTCTTATAAGGTCTGAGCTGGTTATTGGGGAGCTCAGCTGGCTTTGCGCAAGATTATCCAAAGCTGTTCTTACAAGTGCAAAACAAAGAATCCATATTTGCTTAATCCCCATTGCGTTTAGAGGTCTACATGTTACAGGCTATCTATTCATACTAGGGCCTATAGTATATTTTCATACTATTATTGAATTATTCATTCATTCATTATCCTAACCCGCTTATCCTGAACAGGGTCGCAGGGGGGCTGGAGCCTATCCCAGCATACATTGGGCGAAAGGCAGGAATACACCCTGGACAGGTCGCCAGTCCATGGCATTACCTGTAGTATACATGCTTAATTCAAAAGTATGAAGTGATTCCCTCAATTGCTGTTTTGATAATTGTCCAAAATAGGTGTATAATTGGATTGAGATCTGGTGACTGTGAAGGCCATAGCATATGATTCACATTCACATATGATACTCGTCAAACCATGACCCCTCCTGTCCTTTGGATGGGGGCATTGCCATCCTGGAAGAGACCATTCCCATCAGGATAGAAATATTTAATCATAGGATAACGGTCATCGCTCACAATAACTTTGTATTGATTTGCAGTGATCCTTCCTTCTTAGGAAACAAGTGGACCCAAACCATGCTAGGAAAATGCCCCCCACTGGCCACTAGACCCCCCTCACTGTCGGGGTCAAGCATTCAGGCCTGTAGTGTTCTCTTGGTGTTTGCCACACATATTCTCACCCACCTGTGGAGAATATGGTGAAGGGTGACTTATTACATTACATTACATTATTGGCATTTGGCAGATGGCAGATGGCAGATGGCATATGGCATATCCAGAGCAACGTACAGTTTATTAGACTAAGCAGGAGACAATCCTCCCCTGGATGCAGGGTTAAGGGCCTTGCTCAAGGGCCCAACGGCTGTGCGGATCTTATTGTGGCTACACCGGGAATCGAACCGCCGACCTTGCGGGTCCCAGTCATGTACCTTAACCACTACACCACAGGCCGCCCCACGTATCGGACTTATCTGACCACATCTCTTTTTTCTACATCTCTGGAGAAGTCTCAAATGTGCATTTGACTTTGTAATGAGGGGTTTATGCACTGCAAACCCTATTATAATATCCCTCTCTATGTACTGTTGTTGCTGACACAGTCTGATCACGTCCTGCATTGAGTCACCTGAGGAAGAGTTGCCCTTCTGTTTTTCCTTACACATCTCACTCATGCACGGGCATCACGGTCATCAATGGTATGCTTTCAGCCACGATTTCTGACCCTATTTACTGATGTCCTTCCTGTAGATCCAAATGCAGATGCCACTTTAGTCACTCTTCGGTTTCAAACACTAGCCAGTCCCTGCCACCCATGCCCCACAGTTAGTGCCCCACAGTTAGTTTTCTCATTGGATGAGAGCAGCAGGTTATTGCATAGTTTTGATGGTCATTCATCTGGTTCATCAGTGATGTGTGCATGTGCGTGTACTTGTGTGTGCGTTTCTGTATTTGCATATGTGTGGGCAGGTGTGTGTGTGTGTGTGTGTGTGTGTGTGTGCATGCCTGCCTGTGCGTGCGTGTCTGTTCACTCGTGTATGTGCATATTTGTGTGCAGATGTGCGTGCGTGTGTGCGGATCTTTGTGCACATGTGCGTGTGCATCTTTCTGTGCAGATGTGCACGTGTGCAGGTGCATATTTGTGTGCAGGTGTGCACGTGTGCAGGTGCATATTTGTGTGTGTGCGTGTGTGGTGGAGTAGTAATGTAATATTAGCAATGAGAGGAGGGGTTATGTTAATACGGCCAATGGTGTCCAGTTAAGAAGGAGCTGGACTTCGCTCCCCTAGCAGTGCCCTGAAAGTGAGGGAGCAGTGCCTCACTCTGTGGGCTCAAGGAGCAGAGGGACACACACGCGCACACACGCGCACACACGCACACACACACACAATGAGGAAGATTCTGGCGGCATTCCTACTGGCAGTGCTTTCTTCAGCAGTAGCAAGTAAGTCAGGGGTGTGCAAGTGTGTGTGTGTGTGTGTGTGTGTGTATGTTTGTGTGTCTCTATAAGTGTAAAAAGTCTGTCCAAGTTCAAAATGCTTATTGTGTCAGAATTCCATAAATGCAATTAATGCACACCCATTTTTTTCAGTTCTCACATTTGACAGGTTGACAATTATCTGTTCTTTGTAATGCCAGATCAGTAGTTTAACTTTAAGAGAGAGACAGAATATTTTATCTTTCTCTTTCCCATATATACTGTATATCTGTCTGTCTGTATATCTCTCTCGACTTTCTATTCCAGAGTCCAGAATCCGCTTTATACAATACCGCTCCTGGAATTCCCAGATGTACCCCATATGGAAAGATGGGGACCCCCGGAACAGAAACATCTGGAAAGGTCAATGCGATACCTACTGACTTTGCATTACCTATTGAGGCTTAGCCTTATCTCTTGTGTTACTGTTTATATGCACACTTACTGTAAATGCAACCTCTACAGACAGCTACATACAAATAGAAAGCATCACAGTCATATGTCATTTTGACATACCTAAAACAGGCCTTACTGTTTTCTGACCAAAATCATGCCCGAAACAGTTGAGAGCATCACCATTTACACCATAAGCAGTATTCCGACAGGATTAATATCATTGGGTACGTCTGTGATACACAAAATGACCTAACCTCCAGTGTAGAAATGAGTCCTGTCCAAGTAGTGCTCTGTCTGCAGTCAACCTTTACAGCAACTGAATATGCATGTTTCATAATATTTTGAATTGAATAGTTTTCAATATGTTGCAATGCTTCCCTTTATTGGAAAACACAGTTTACGCCGACTTTCTGATTATTTTTCCAAAGTACACATTTACAACATTTACACATTTACAAAGTGAGGGATATTTAGATTCAAGCGTTTAGATTTCTTGCAGGGGCATGTCTGTTCTCTGTCACTCAGACCTTGCCTTGAAGTCACGCTGCTGTAGCTTCCCCCTGACCTGACCTGTCACTGCGCTGCCATGCCAACCAGGTGGTGACGTGACGTTTGCCGTTAGCAACGATGCGCCCACGCTGACCGGTGCAAAGACAACCTTCAGCATCGAGATCCGCTTCCCGCCAAGCCAGGCGGTGTCGGCTGATGGCCGCGTGGTGTGGGCAGAAAACGCAGAGCTTAATGGTGGGTCTTCCTCTAGCTGCATCTGGGAATTCTTGCGTGGAATGTAAGTCTGTGGTTGTTGGATATTCTTGTTTGGCATGTAGGTGTGTGGTTGTTTCGTATACTTGTGTGGCATGGAGGTTGATGGTAGTTGGGCATTCTTGTGTGGCATGTGGGTGTGTGGTGGTTTGGTATTCTTGTGTGGCATGTGGGTGTGTGGTGGTTTGGTATTCTTGTGTGGCAGGTGGTTGTGTGGTGGTTTGGTATTCTTGTGTGGTGTGTAGGTGTGTGATAGTTGAGTATTCTTGAGTGGCACCTAGGTCTGTGGTAGTTGGGTAAGCTGAGCCATCCCCCGTTAATGTTGACATTTTTATATTGCGTATGAGGTTTCCTGGACATCTTCTCAGAACAATGAAACCTCTTGAGCCAGCCGTTTGTGATTGAAGATTTCATGCCACCTGGTGGTTAAAGCTGGCAGTGCCTTGTGTAAATTGAGGGTCCCACTGGCACAGAGGAGTGTTCTCAGGCCTTCCTGTCACTGCCCCAGGTACCCGCCATCGGCAGTCTCAGGCCGTGTATCCAGAGACGGACACTTCAGACGACTGGAACGGCGTCTTTCCAGACGGGACTCCCTTCAACACCGCCTCTGGCAAGAAACCGCACTACGTGTATGTGTGGAAGACACGGGGTATGATTCCTGACGTTTCTGCTCGTTGGTGGCTGCGGGCCTTGCATTATTCAAGAAGGTACTCTCTAAAGCGGTGCTCTCACATTTTTTTGTGTGTTACCATGGCTCCTAGGACAGTACTGGCAGGTTGCGGATGGGCCCTCTTCCTCTCTGACCGTCGGCACGGATGATGTGCCCCTGGGCTCCTACAACATGGAGGTTGTCATCTACCACCTCCGTAGCAAAGAGAAGTTCATTCCCCTGGGATACGCCTGCACACAGTTCTCCATCACGGGTAGGCAAGAGGCTGCAGTCGCAATAATAAAAATGGGTCTTTAATAATTTGCTAAATAATAGTTGGTTATTTAGCTCACGCTTTTATCCAAAGTGACTTACAGTTGATTAGCCTAAGCAGGGGACAATCCCCCCCGGAGCAATGCGGGGTTAAGGGCCTTGAACTGCCAATCTTCCAAGTCCCAGTCACTCACACAGAGTCCAAGCCTTCCGGGATCTTATTTCATTATTGATTTTTAATGCGTTTTCAATTGGTGAAGAATATTTTAGACACAGTATTTACAGAAAGTCTCTCTCTCTCTCCCTCTCCAGACCAAATCCCATTTGCCATATCACTCTCCCAGGTGAACGACGTGAACGTGGCTGACCAGACGTTCGTGCAGAACCGCGCGGTCACCTTCAGCGTCAGCCTGCACGACCCCAGCTGGTACCTGAGCGACGCCGACATCACCCTCACCTGGGACTTTGGCGATAGCAGCGGCACGCTGATCTCCCGCGAGCTCACCGGCACCCACACCTACACCTCCGCAGGGTCCTACCAGCCCCGGCTGGTCCTGCAGGCCGCAATCCCCAACCCGGGCTGCGTCACCCCCGCCGCCAACGTCCCAACTGCCCCCAACGCCACCCCGGCCCCGGGCACCTCCGCTACCCGCCAGCCCCCTGCAGGGAGGGGCACGGCTGGTGAGCTGCCCCTCATCCTCGAGACACACTCGTGCACTGCTTTAACACTGACAGATCGGAGCCATGCGCATGCACCATTGATGTAGTTAATTCTCATAGGATTTCATGTTTTTATGATAACCACTGAAACCACTAACATGGCTGAAACCACTAACATGGCTGAAGCCGCTAACATGGCTGAAACCACTAACATGGCTGAAACCACTAACATGGCTGAAGCCTCTAACATGGCTGAAGCCGCTAATGTGGCTGAAACCACTAACATGGCTGAAACCACTAACATGGCTGAAGCCGCTAACATGGCTGAAACCACTAACATGGCTGAAGCCTCTAACATGGCTGAAGCCGCTAATGTGGCAGTTTTAGGGGCCATGGGATCAGCAGGGGACCCCTCCCAGAGGGTGGTGATGGAGGGGGGCCGGACCATGGCGGGAGCTGAGGTATCTGTGATGGTGAGCACACGGCAAGCCCCCACAGACTGTGCCATTTACCGCTATGGCTCCTTCTCCGCGAACCTGAACATCGTCCGTGAGTTCCCTCTATCACTTCCTTATTATTCCCTCTCTGTAGGCTCATTCACATTGCTAAGTTTTCTCAAATTTTTTCCTTTCCTTGCTCCTGACCCAGAAATTGATCTGTCATCTTTAAGGACATTCTAACCCCTTAAATGTTCCTTCTATGAGCTAAACGAGTTTGGAACTCCCAATCTGTCAATTGAGCAAGAAAACATCAGCGCATCCTTTGCAGAAGTGTTTTCTCGGAAAGCCTGGCGTATAAATGATTGACCTGTGGATCCTCCTCTCCCTGTCTGCCACGTCTGTAACCGGCGTGGCTTCAAACTGACAGGGCATTCCATTCCACTCCTCATCTTTACCTCTTTTCAGAAAAGAAAAGGAAAAATAGGAGAAGAATATGTGTTTGGAATAGGCCCAGTGTGTCTCTTTCTCTATTTCTCTTTTCTTTCCCTCTCTGTTCTTTCTTTCTCACCACTCTCTCCTCCTTTCTCTGAATTGATACCTCTCTCTCTTTCTTTATGTTCAGCGGGCATTGAGAATGTGAAGATAGTCCAAGTGGACAATGTCATCATGGCAACTGAGGTGCCGCAAAAGGCAGTGGATCTGACAGTCACCTGTGAGGGACGGTGAGTACTCATGCCACGATAGCAGTGAAACTCTACCTCCCAGAAAGCTTTGGGAGTTTCTAATATGGGCCAACCAGTGAGATAGATACAGTTGATGCTTACTTTTATATAGCGGTTTTCTCACACTCAAAGGGCTTCACAGTGATAAGGGGGAACTCGCCTCAACCACCACCAATGTGCAGCACCCACATTAGTGATGCAACAGCAGCCATTTTGTGCCAGAATGCTCACCACACGTCAGCTAAGGTGGAGAGTCAGGACCTTGGTTTAACATCTCATCAGAAAGACAGCATCTTCTACAGCACAGTGTTTCCATGACTGCGCTGGGGCAAAGGGGTTTATTTGACCAGAGGGAAGATCACCCCCTGCTGGCCCACCAACACTACTTCCAGCAGCAACTTAAGCAAGCCCGCACCTGGTTAGCTTCAGCCGTTTGGCAGGAGCAGAATGCATGGTGGTGTGCGTGAGATGTTTGAAATGTGATGTTTGGGACCTTTCTCCTCTTCGCCAGCCAGCCGACCCAGGTGTGCTGGGTTGTGCTAGACGCCGGCTGCACCGTGCCGGCACACAGCACATGCCAATCAGTGCCGCCATCCGCGGGATGCCAGCTGGTCCTGCGGCAGTCCTTCAACGGCTCTGGCATTTTCTGCGTCATCGTGTCCGTGACCGACGATGTCAGTCTGGCTCTCGCTAGCGCCAGGGTCAGCTTGACCGTGGGTGAGTAAGAGTGTGTGTTTGTGTATTTGTGTGTGTGTGTGTACAGTATACATGCATCAAATCAAATCAAATCAAATTTATTTCTAAAGCACATTTAAAACAACTCACGTTGACCAAAGTGCTGTACAATCAGAGCAGGCAGTAAAATCATAGTTAAAAATCACAATAAAAAAAAGACTAAAAGCAAAAACACCTACATAAGCAGCAATACAAACAGCACACAGGTACAGCATGACAAAACTTGACTTGAAGAAATTAATGGAGGGGGCAGATCTGATCGAGAGGGGGATGCTATTCCACAGTCTAGGGGCTGCAACAGTTAAGGCACGGCCACCCCTGAGCTTAAACTTAGCTCTCGGGACAACCCGGAGCCCCATAGCAAAGGAAGGAAATGTTGTACTTTTGAATAATTTTACCAGCATGTAAACAGAGAACAGAATGGGACCGAGGATGGAACCCTGTGGGACCCCGCAGGAGAGACTTGCTGGGGGAGAGGAGAAATTGCTAAAGTTGACAGAGAAACTTCTATCGCTATGGTAGGATGTGAACCAGGTCAAGGCAGTGCCACTAACACCAACCCCGTACTGGAGAAGGTCAATTAAAATGTCATGATCCACTGTGTGTTCAAGAAGAATCAAGATGGCACCGTCACTGGAATCGATAGAGAGGAGCAGGTCATTGGACACTTTCTTTTTTTTTTAAAGATATTTTTTAGGCCTTTTTTCAGCTTTATTGGACAGTATATAGAGACAGGAAGAATGGGGGCAAGAGAGAGGGAAAGACATGCGACAAATTGTCAGACGGTCGAATTCGAACCATTGACGTCGCGGCTCACAATGAGCATGCGGTCAGTGCTCTGCAGGCCGCGCCACCGAGACACCCCGTCATTGGACGCTTTCAACAAGGCAGACTGTATTATGGTGGGCCGTAAAACCTGACTGAAATCTTTCCAAGATGTTATTTTGGTGTAGGTAGGGCAGCAATTGACAGATAATGACCTTTTCAAGAACCTTTCACAAAAATGGAAGTTTAGAGATTGGTCTGTAGTTACTAGGTGAGGTCTAAGTTGTTTTTTTTCAGGAGGGGCTGGACCACTGCGTGCTTGAAGAAGGTTGGAACACTGCCAGTGGCCAGACAGCTGTTAATTATAGAAAGGATGCTAGGACCAGCTACATCCATGAAATGTTTCAGGAGAGCAGTGGGGACAATATCAAGGGGGCAGGTTGCAGATTTCATAGAAGAAACAGTCTCTATCAGGGAAGGTAGCGTGATAGGCTGGAAACAGTCAAAGTCAGATAGGCAGACCAGTGAGAACAGCTAGGTCACGTGAGGTGGGAAAAATGTTCATCTTGATGTCCTCAACTTTGCTAATGAAAAATAAAAAACATTCTTTGCACTTAGTTGGGGACACATCTAAGCTGGTACTAGGGGCGGGACTGATAACATAGTTAATGGTACTGTACAAGTGTGTGTGCACATGTGCATGTATACATTTGTGTGTGTGTGTTTGTATTTGTGTGTGTACAGTGTACATGCATGTGTGTGCGCATGTGCATGTATGCATTTGTGTGTGTGTATTTGTGTGTACAGTATACATGCATGTGTGTGTACGAGTGTGTATTTGTGTATGCATGTTTGTGTGTGTGTGTATGTGCAGTATATATGCATGTGTGCACTTGCGTGCAGGTGCGTGTATGTGTGTGTATGTGAGCGCGTGTGCATACAGTATATGTGTGTACCTATGCATGTTTGTGTGCATGTACTGTATGTGTGCCTGTGTGTGCATGCACATGTGTGTGTGTGGGTGTGTGTGAGTTTTTGGTTTTATGTACTTTGTCGCAAAATCTGGCTATTGCCTTCTATATCAAGTGAAGTAACCATATATGAGTAACCAAATCAATTTATCATTATATTGTATTTATCAATGTCATCAATTATTTTTGAAATAGAGGAGCAAACTATGTAAATAGATGGTGTGTATTAGTGTCATTAATTAAAATGACACCTGGGGGCTTGCCCCTTAAGTTGACACCACCTAGAGATCAGAGTTGTGCAGTAACTGAGCATGCTCAGTTCAGACTCTGTGTGTGTGTGGTTGTGTCATAGCATCTGGCTTCAACATTGCTGTTGTGGCAACTGCACTGGGCCTGATGATCCTGGGGATTGCCATATGTGCTGTGGCTTTCACCTACAGGTGAGATCCACACACACGCGTATGCACACACACAAACACACACACACACACACACTCACACACACACACACACACACACACACACACAAGCACACACACTCACACACTCACACACACGCACACACACACGCACACACACACTCACACACACACGCACACGCACTCACACACACACACGCACACACACACACTCACACACACACACACACACACACTATCTTGCTGCCCATTGAGCTGTTCCCTGAATCAGGACACATTTCATTAACCTTTATTTCAGCAGGGAGTTCCTACTCATCCCAGATCTCTTTTTCAGAGCAGCACTGCTTACAATTTATGATTCAAAGATCATTTATAAATGTACATATGACAATTACAGAAGTCAATTACACAAACCAATGAAATCAAGATCTTAAAAATACCAAATATCAGTTTACAGGAATCACCACTGACTGAATAATTCAGCGGTCTTGGGAAGTTACAATTCATGGTACGGAGCTAAAATAAAGGAAAACTCTGAAATAATTTTGAACAGGTACATAAAGGACTACCATCCACTGAGAGAGGACCCCGCTGCGGAGCCCACACTGAGCAGGCAGGCCTGTGCTGCTCCTCAGACAGAGAGCCTGCAGGCCGGCTTCGCTGCCAGAGGGAAGAGCCGTCCTCTCCTTCCAGACTGAACACTGTACTCTTGATGAGAATGTAGAGATGGACACACACATAAACACACATACACACACACTGCACACCCATTCCCACGCACATAAACACACACATACACACACACACACACTAACGCACACTCATTCCCTCGGACATAAACACATATACACCCACACTCAGGCACACACATATACACACAGAGACATGCACATAAACACACATAAATATAGAGATACAGAGACACCCACACACACAGCACACCTACACGCCAACACAGACACACACACGCGCACGCTCACACAGGCACGCACACACACAATTGCACTCAACTGCCAAATATGCCTCCCAATATTATATAATGTTGAATCTCATTCCCTTTTTAACAGAAGAGATTCAACATTTGAAATGCATCTCCAGATCCCATAAAATAGGGTTTCTGGCCAGATCAATGAAAGTGATTTCTGTTATTGTGAGATCCTTGCCCAGTTTTTAATATGATAAAATGTTGCAAACATTACAAACCATCAGTGACCCAAGAATATAGATCTATGAATCAGACTGGTTTACAGAGAAAAGGCAGCTTTGTGTTTTCCTCCTGATTTATGCCTGTATACTTCTATAGTCTATAGCTTTTATATAAAAGTGACAGGACATAATAGTGCAATTGTTTTTTATTATCACTTCATTAAAAAAGCACAGCTTGCTCTTTTGTGTGTTCTGTCCAGGAATACTTTTTCTAATAAAAGTCAACTTTTTGGTGTTATTAATGCAATTGTTATGCATCATTTACTGGTATTTATAAATGCAATAGTGTACATTTGGAAAATCAGTTACGGGTTATAAAACATACAATTTCCAGCTATAAGAAATCATTAAATTCCAATATTTAGACTACAGTTACAGATACAGCATCTATATGGAGTCTAACCTTCGGCTGAACATTTTTCTTTGCAATTTTATTTTTTGTGTTGCATGTCTCGCCATTGCTGCAGATTCTCTAAGTATGGTTTATGGCGTTGTTGAATGCTGTCTGTATCGATTTCCCTTACTTTAGTCACAAGAGGAAGCACCTTATCAAATGCGAAACTGCCGCCATACTGGCGGAAGTATCTTTTGATTTAATTTTACGGAGCCGTGAAAACGATGGTTGATTATTTTTAAATATATATTTTCTGTTATTTTTGCTGTAGTCTAGCACATGCCATCCTGGTAATATAATGCCCCTGTATAAAAGTGAAACGTCAACTTTGCTGAATTGACCTTAGCTGACACCTGAGTAGGCCTGCTTTGTTTGCAGACTGAAGTGAAGTGGGGCGACATGGCTCAGGCAGTAAGAGCAGGCGTCTGGCAGTCGGAGGGTTGCCAGTTCGATCCCCTGCCCGGACTGTGTCGAAGTGTCCCTGAGCAAGACACCTAACCCCCAAATGCTCCTGACGAGCTGGTCGGCGCCTTGCACGGCAGCCAATTGCCGTTGGTGTGTGAGTGTGTGTATGAATGGGTGAATGAGAAGCATCAATTGTACAGCGCTTTGGCTAAAGGTGCTATATAAATGCCAACCATTTACCAAGTGGACTAATCTCTGGCTCGTAGTTATCATCAGAAATCACAGTGCCACACCAGGATCACAACTTTACAATTTTCTAACTGGAGTAAGTAATGACATCAGCAAATAGAATTATGTATTTGCTGCTTTGGAGTGGTGGGTTTCAGAGCTAGTGAGTTAGCTAACCATGTTGTAAGTGGTCTTACCAGCTAGCCGAACACCCAAGTCCTAATTTTTTCCATGCTGAAGTATTTTACTGCATATGCTGCCATTAATAAGTTCAGTTTATTCCCTTTGTTGATTCATAACTGCAGTGCTTTTCACGTGATTATTTGCTTGTGTGCTAGTCACTCACCCATTGTAACAAAGAAGAGTGTAAGTGTTACATTTAGCACTCCTAATCACAAAATATTTTATTTTATTGTTCAGCAGCAAATGTGTGTTTGTGTTAGGGGAGTGTGGAACATTGGTGGTTCTGCATGATTTATACAGGGGAGTGTGGAACATTTGTGGTTCTGTAGGATTTATATAGGGGAGTGTGGAACATTGGTGGTTCTGCATGATTTATACAGGGGAGTGTGGAACATTGGTGGTTCTGCATGATTTATACAGGGGAGTGTGGAACATTGGTGGTTCTGCAGTTCACAGGGGGCAGAATAAGAAAGCAAAGCAGAGCAGAAAGTGATTTCAGGCGCTCATGGACAATCAAAGAACATCTGATATATTACCCAAATCAGAGGCTAAAACTGTGGACGATTCAGACCTTTGTTTTATGCCAAATTTAAAAATAACTTTTTCAAATAGTTTGCATGCTGTTCATGTTTCCCAGCTGGTCAATACTTGCTTGTAGCAAATTGGTATGAACATCAGCCATATTGTGAATATTAATGATGAGACTAGGGAGATGCACACCGAATCAATAACCTTTTTTATTAGCCTACATATCACAGTCAAAAAGATAAATTGGCAAGATTTTTCAAAATAAACAATGATCTCAGATTTGACAATGTGAACAAATAATCAAATGACTTATTCACAGCACATTTCTAAATGAGACAACTACCCCTTGAAGTGTGAATTACTACACAAACATTTCCTCCACAATAATAAACAGAATATGAATAGGACATAAAACTTTGACTGATGATAAGCATTCTACAGTAACTGAGTGGATGGCCAATCACCTTTAGTACTCCTCTCCCTCCTCTTCTCCTTCGCCTTCGATGGAGTCAACCCCCACCTCCTCATAATCCTTCTCCAGGGCGGCCATGTCTTCTCTGGCCTCGGAGAACTCTCCCTCCTCCATGCCCTCTCCCACGTACCAGTGCACGAAGGCGCGCTTGGCGTACATCAGATCGAACTTGTGGTCCAGGCGGGCCCAGGCCTCGGCGATAGCGGTGGTGTTGCTCAGCATGCACACCGCTCTCTGCACCTTGGCCAGGTCTCCACCAGGAACCACGGTGGGCGGCTGGTAGTTGATGCCAACCTTGAAACCAGTGGGGCACCAGTCCACAAACTGGATGGTGCGTTTGGTCTTGATGGTGGCGATGGCGGCGTTTACGTCTTTGGGCACCACGTCACCACGGTACAACAGGCAGCAGGCCATGTACTTGCCGTGACGGGGATCGCATTTCACCATCTGATTGGCTGGCTCAAAGCAGGCATTGGTGATCTCAGCCACAGAAAGCTGCTCATGGTAAGCCTTCTCAGCAGAGATCACTGGGGCATAGGTAGCCAGAGGGAAGTGGATTCGGGGATAGGGCACCAAGTTGGTCTGGAACTCTGTCAGATCAACATTGAGGGCACCATCGAATCGTAGGGAGGCTGTGATGGAAGATACAATCTGGCTAATGAGCCTGTTGAGGTTGGTGTAGGTGGGGCGCTCGATATCGAGGTTTCTACGGCAGATGTCATAGATGGCCTCGTTGTCGACCATGAAGGCGCAGTCAGAGTGCTCTAAGGTGGTGTGGGTGGTCAGGATGGAGTTGTAGGGCTCCACCACAGCTGTGGACACCTGGGGAGCTGGGTAGATGGAGAACTCCAGCTTGGACTTCTTGCCGTAGTCAACGGACAGGCGTTCCATCAGCAGGGAGGTGAAACCAGAGCCAGTACCTCCTCCAAAGCTATGGAAGACCAGGAAGCCCTGCAGGCCTGTGCACTGGTCCGCCTGGGGAGAGAGTGGAGCCACATTACTGCTGGAGAAGACCTGGTATGGCTCAACACGCAAGGCCTGCATATATACGGCCCTCCAGTCTCACAGGGCTCAGACAGATACCCACCAGTTTACGGATCCTGTCCAGCACCAGGTCGATGATCTCTTTGCCGATGGTGTAGTGGCCGCGAGCGTAGTTGTTGGCAGCATCTTCTTTTCCAGTGATGAGCTGCTCAGGGTGGAACAGCTGGCGGTAAGTCCCAGTGCGCACCTCATCTGGGGAGACGGACAGAGACACGGGAGTTAGAGGTCTAAGAGACAAGAGGATCAGAGTTTCAGGAGAGGGCAAAGCAGTCAAAGAATGAACCCGAAGCTTACCAATGACTGCAGGCTCCAGATCCACAAACACAGCCCTGGGGACGTGCTTGCCTGCTCCCGTCTCACTGAAGAAGGTGTTGAAGGAGTCGTCCCCTCCTCCAATGGTCTTATCACTGGGCATCTGCCCATTTTGCTGGATGCCGTGCTCCAGGCAATAGAGCTCCCAGCATGCATTGCCAATCTGGACACCAGCCTGGCCCACGTGGATGGAGATGCACTCACGCTGTGGAGAGGGGAGGGGAAAGGCCAATTGTCAGATTTTGCAAAATAACTGTTATTTACTTTTCTGAATAAATTTTACCATTTATCCTGCTGAGAGTACTCAAACAGTTCAGCACCATGTGCGTCTATTGAATTTCCTCATGACTTTGGAGAATTACATACCCTGTGTCTGAAAGGTAGCGGATAAAAATAAAACTTAAAAATTACAAGGTGTTTTGACTGCTGCAGAATAACACTGAAAAGGTGTGACTCAGGAAACAGCAAAGCTGTTCCTTCATGCAAAGGGTGGAAAGAGTCATTTAAGTGGGAAGTTGTCCCCTTTTCCATCTGTCAACAAACATTTGTCTTTGGAGCTGAGAAATGTAATTATTTTTAAAAGAAAACTGCCTTTCTTACCCATTATTATAATGACCATTGCAATTAAGAGTCTCACTGATGTCTTGTCTCATTAGCCTTCAGCCTAGCTTGGCTAAAGTCCGTGGGTTGACAAGGCACCTGACTGGTGAGCTGGATGAGAGGGTTACAAAAGGAATAGGTCTTTGCCATGTGCACTTTTACAGGGAGGGTCACCGCCCCTGCACACAGCGCTGCAGTCTGACAGAGAAGGAACACTTTCTCTCACCCCCCCCCCCCTTTCTCCCCCTCCCTCACCTCCAGGGATTTGCACGTGCTCCTGCATCCGCCCCATCCCCCACTGCTCTCAGCATTGCAATTTATGTGTTGCTAGGCAACAGCGCCTTTTAGCGCTGAGCACACAGTACCATTTGGGGGTGGAGAAAGGGGAGGCAAGGAGTCGCTGTCTGTGAAGAAATGCATGCAAGGCCTATCATGCATCCTTTTGAGAGTGACCTCTGCTCTGTGAGGTTAGTAGGTTGTCAAGTTGTTTAACGCACAGCTCTATTTTGCCAAATAAGCTTTAGTCGGGGAGGCTGTGTGGTGCTGTAGGGCGGGGGACCGACATTTCTCCCCAGAAGCTTCTCCCCACAAGTTGGGGGGTGGGTTCAATCCTGGCAGATTGTTCCTTCTATTTTATTAAAAACAGAAATTGTGTCAGTCTCTACATGCTATAAACAGCGCATGCGTATAATGATGTCCCTTTCTCGTCTGGACATCACAGGAGTCGTGTATCTGCTTGGGTGATTCCTGAATGATTGTGAAGCTTTGCTCTGCTAAGCTAACGTCAGCTGACGCACAAGAACAGCCTGTGTCCTTTGAATGCTGCATGCAGTTAGTCATAAGCATCACATGCTAACGCATAATAATAGTTGCCTACTTGCATTTGCAGCTTCTGTGACAAAATACAAATAGATTAAATGGCCTCTTCCCCAACAACCCCCCGTCGCAGGAGTGATCACATGACTTGGCACACTGATAATGTGGGATGACTAGACCATGAACACTGCAGAGCCAGTGCATGTTTTATGGGGCAAAGACATTCGATGCGAAGCTATCACAGAGGTCACTTTACAATCCCCAGCAGGGATCGGCACAGCCGCCTCGGGCCGGCGAATAAGAATAGGGAATCAATTTCAGCTGCGCCTGACAGAGGGTCCGGCAGACAGCTGCTCGTCGCCCCCTCCCTCCCTCTCTTCCTCTCTCTCTTCGCCTCTTCCCAAAACCATGTATGTGACTTATTTGAAATTAGGCATTGGTGGGCAGGGGGTAGGGACAGGGGCTTGGCCAGATATTAGATATCCGTCTCCACCTCCATGACAACTAGAGTACACCCTGGGCTTAGTGTTCTAGTCACTGATGAGGGAGGGAAATGAAATGAGGAACTTTAACCGCAGACACTGGGAAGCCATTATTAGCTGCTAACATTGTCTTCAGGCAGTATTAAACCAAATAACAACTATTCTGCAACCATCTTGTATTTATGTTCATGCCTCCTGTGGAGACAGATAAAAAAACATTTTTGACTTTTGTAGACCAATGATCTGATCCAATGGTCCAAAACTGACCCAAGCTGGCAGCGTCAAGCACACAAAATGGCAGTGAACCCGGCAGGGTTATGAAAGCCACTTTTCCTGTGATCCATCTCCACTCTGTGGTGCCAATTAATGAGCCAATAAGTAACAAATTTAATAAATGGATTCCCCGTTGAAACGGATAAATGACGCAAAAAAAAAACGACTCCACCCTGTCCTAAACCGTGACGGCAAATTGAACAGCCAACAGCCCGCGTGACTTGCAGTCGCCAAGAGGTGGCGTGAGTGAGCGAACAGTTTAGGACCCACCCAAGCGTCAGGACAGCCGAGACCGTGGCGGAGGGAGTGCAGGTTTTTGTTTCTGTTTAATTCGTGAAGAAGGCTATCTGTTTTAGAGGAACCCAATATAACGGCACCCTAAATTCCACTAACGGCTAAATCGAGGCATCATGAAATGAACAAGCATAACCCCCAACCCCCGCCCCCTCTGACAAAGATATTAAACATATTCTCGATTGAGCGGGAGAATACTCAAGAAGAGATCCAGAATGTTCGATTTGGCATGTTCAACCTATCCACCCAAATGTGCTGTAAATAAATCTGCATCAATGGATTACCTAGCGGCCACGTCCTGTATTTTCCTACGCCTTTTACGTGCAGGTAGTGCTACGTACATGTAATTCACTGATTCAATATTGATGATTAGGTTCTTGTTGAAAATACCATGTTCGACCCCAATCCGAATGTTTTGTTTTTTTAAATAAGACGTTCCGCAGTTTCCATTTCAATCGACAATCCCCACCGACACATTACATTCATTCATTACCATCCATTACAATTTGGAGAATATTGTAACATTAAACGTATAGTCACGGATGTATAGTTATTGCCTTTGACTATAAACTTGAATAATGACGTTACAGTGGAATCTTGATTTGAAGCATGATGGGACACGGTTTGAAGTGCAGAACAACATTGTGAATGAACAAGCGACATAATTCTCGAATTCATTCGTAATAAAAAAAAAATAATAAAAAAAAACACGTTACTCACCATGTTTTCCAACGACGGTTCACTAAGGAAAATTCACCCAAATGAAAAAAAACAGACGTTTCCGTTTTTTATACACCGATTTACGTTAACGTCTCCAGACAGCCGAGAATTGTTACCGCCTGCGTGCGCGAGTCGCGCTAATGTTGTAGTGTGGCAGGGAGGGCAGGGCTCCCATGTATTTCAGGCGAACATCTGGCTCTTAGTTATCAACAGCACAAATATTACTTTTGGGAACAGGAAACACAAAAAGGAAGACAGTGTTATTGGGAATTTCCAGGATGGAGACTATTTTCTGTCTTGTTTCTGTGTCAGGCCAACTGTGGTTAAGATACCACAATCCACTAAGATATTTGCAGGTCTGTGCACACTTAATTTCAGTGGACTTTCCTCAAGATAAAAGTATGACATGGCATAAGCCACATTATGAAATTGTATGCATACCACAAAGAATTGCAGGGTTCAAATTGCTCTTATTGTGCTGTATTGCAAAGAATTACATAAAATCAGAGCTGGAAAATCTCCTCAGCATTTTTTTATTTGCTAATTAGCACAACTGACGAAGAAATAACCAGTGAAATTTTGTTAGCTGAGTTCATGAGTGGATAGAGCACATGGGGCTCGACCCCTGCCATGGCGATATACAGATCCCTTTGTGTGGGTTTCATACCTGCCATGGCAATATACAGATCCCTTTGTGTGGGTTTGATATCTGCCATGGCAATATACAGATCCCTTTGTGTGGGTTTGATATCTGCCATGGCGATATACAGATCCCTTTGTGTGGGTTTGATATCTGCCATGGCGATATACAGATCCCTTTGTGTGGGTTTGATATCTGCCATGGCGATATACAGATCCCTTTGTGTGGGTTTGATATCTGCCATGGCGATATACAGATCCCTTTGTGTGGGTTTGATACCTGCCATGGCGATATACAGATCCCTTTGTGTGGGTTTGATATCTGCCATGGCGATATACAGATCCCTTTGTGTGGGTTTGATATCTGCCATGGCGATATACAGATCCCTTTGTGTGGGTTTGATATCTGCCATGGCGATATACAGATCCCTTTGTGTGGGTTTGATACCTGCCATGGCGATATACAGATCCCTTTGTGTGGGTTTGATATCTGCCATGGCGATATACAGATCCCTTTGTGTGGGTTTGATACCTGCCATGGTGAGATACAGATCCCTTTGTGTGGGTTTGATACCTGCCATGGCAATATACAGATCCCTTTGTGTGGGTTTGATACCTGCCATGGCGATATACAGATCCCTTTGTGTGGGTTTGATACCTGCCATGGCGATATACAGATCCCTTTGTGTGGGTTTGATATCTGCCATGGCGATATACAAATCCCTTTGTGTAGGTTTGATATCTGCCATGGCGATATACAGATCCCTTTGTGTGGGTTTGATATCTGCCATGGCGATATACAGATCCCTCTGTGTGGGTTTGATACCTGCCATGGCGATATACAAATCCCTTTGTGTGGGTTTGATATCTGCCATAGCGATATACAGATCCCTTTGTGTAGGTTTGATACCTGCCATGGTGATATATAAGTCCCTTTGTGTGGATGGGGTTTGAGCCATGCCATTGTGATATACAAGTCCCTTTGTGTGGATGGGGTTTGAGCCATGCCATTGTGATATACAAGTCCCTTTGTGTGGATGGGGTTTGAGCCATGCCATGGTGATACACAAATCCCTTTGTTTGGGTTTGATTGGCACCTTTGGAGCCATCATCCATTCTCTATCACAAACCCTTTCTGCTGTCTTCCTGCTTGAAGAATATAAAAGGAGTCGGTCCTGTCTACTCTCTTTGGAAAGAGGAGAAATATTGTTTTATTAAGTGTTTTGTTAATATTTTGGGAATGTGAGTCTCCATAAACTATCAAATGATTCATTTGGGAAGAAATAACCTGAATGCAAAGGTATTACATTTTTAATTGCTTTCACAAACCACACAGTTCTACAATTCCATTGGAATGTAATGTTCGATTTAAAATGAAAAGTTGAAGTTGGAATATAGCAATGTGCTCTGCGTAGACCTGTTTCAGCCAAATTCGAAAACAGGGTCAGTTGCATAATATGCATGGGTTTTTTCTGGAATGTACACTCTTTTGTCCATGCACTACAGTTAACACAGAAATGGCCAAATGTCCTATGCACTATCTAGTTTACAAGATAAATAAGGGACTTTGGAAGGTCAAACAGCTTAAAAAGAACTTGAACTTCAAAGGTATAATAGGTAAAACATTGTGACAAGACTATTATAAATCCCTTCTGATCATTGAAAAAGGCTTACTGACATGTTGACTCACCCTCTGACTGTGTTTATAGTCCTTAAATACGGGTTTCAAAATATACAGTTGACGGCCCAACACTCTGCACCAAAACATTGTATAACTGTACAATAATTCAAGCTCATTTGTTAAAAATTGGTTCTAATTGCCACAGCCAATGGCGTTTACAGAGAAGGGGAAGGGATAAACAGTGTTGTGGTTTGAAATTACCTATTGTACGTTTAAAGCGTCACCTTTCCCTAATCTTGCATTTGAAGTGCAACAAAATGAAGTACATCCACTGTTCAATGATTGCAAGTTGGGACAAACTTCACTGAATCAGTATTGCAAGAAAAACACAACATTGTACTGAATTGTATGTATTAATGGACAGAAGACAAACAGGAAATGGAGACCCAAATAAGAGTGAGCACAGGAAATAGCATTTTATTGAGGCCCACAGGAGGGTAGGGTTACATAGATGTCTTTATTTGGAGAGCAACTCAACTCTTCTACAATGTTGTTTTACGTTTTCCCGTGTCTTGCACACAGACCGTAGCACAGTGTATTTTCAAACACAGACACGTTTAGCATGAGACAACAGGCATTTTTCTATTTGTTCTTTTTCGAGAGGAATTGTATCTCAGCTTTCTATTCAATCATGAATTCAGGCTTTAATATTCTTCACCCTCATCTTCACCATCACCTTCCATTGAGTCAACCCCCACCTCCTCATAATCCTTCTCCAGGGCGGCCATGTCTTCTCTGGCCTCAGAGAACTCTCCCTCCTCCATGCCCTCTCCCACGTACCAGTGCACGAAGGCGCGCTTGGCGTACATCAGATCGAACTTGTGGTCCAGGCGGGCCCAGGCCTCGGCGATAGCGGTGGTGTTGCTCAGCATGCACACCGCTCTCTGCACCTTGGCCAGGTCTCCACCAGGAACCACGGTGGGCGGCTGGTAGTTGATGCCAACCTTGAAACCAGTGGGGCACCAGTCCACAAACTGGATGGTGCGTTTGGTCTTGATGGTGGCGATGGCGGCGTTTACGTCTTTGGGCACCACGTCACCACGGTACAACAGGCAGCAGGCCATGTACTTACCGTGACGGGGATCGCATTTCACCATCTGATTGGCTGGCTCAAAGCAGGCATTGGTGATCTCTGACACAGAAAGCTGCTCATGGTAAGCCTTCTCAGCAGAGATCACTGGGGCATAGGTAGCCAGAGGGAAGTGGATTCGGGGATAGGGCACCAAGTTGGTCTGGAACTCTGTCAGATCAACGTTGAGGGCACCATCGAATCGTAGGGAGGCTGTGATGGAGGATACAATCTGGCCAATGAGCCTGTTGAGGTTGGTGTAGGTGGGGCGCTCGATATCGAGGTTTCTACGGCAGATGTCATAGATGGCCTCGTTGTCGACCATGAAGGCGCAGTCAGAGTGCTCTAAGGTGGTGTGGGTGGTCAGGATGGAGTTGTAGGGCTCCACCACAGCTGTGGACACCTGGGGAGCTGGGTAGATGGAGAACTCCAGCTTGGATTTCTTGCCGTAGTCAACAGACAGGCGTTCCATCAGCAGGGAGGTGAAACCAGAGCCGGTACCTCCTCCAAAGCTATGGAAGACCAGGAAGCCCTGCAGGCCTGTGCACTGGTCCGCCTGGGGAGAGAGTGGAGCCACATTACTGCTGGAGAAGACCTGGTATGGCTCAACACGCAAGGCCTGCATATATACCGCCCTCCAGTCTCACAGGGCTCAGACAGATACCCACCAGTTTGCGGATCCTGTCCAGCACCAGGTCGATGATCTCTTTGCCGATGGTGTAGTGGCCGCGAGCGTAGTTGTTGGCAGCATCTTCTTTTCCAGTGATGAGCTGCTCAGGGTGGAACAGCTGGCGGTAAGTCCCACTGCGCACTTCATCTGGGGAGATGGACAGAGACACGGGAGTTAGCAGGACAGCTCCGGGACACGTGACAAACTCATTTCTGCAGGCCAAGGATAAGATTACTTACCAATTACAGTGGGCTCCAGATCCACAAACACAGCCCTGGGGACGTGCTTGCCTGCTCCCGTCTCACTGAAGAAGGTGTTGAAGGAGTCGTCCCCTCCTCCGATGGTCTTATCACTGGGCATCTGCCCGTCCGGCTGGATGCCGTGCTCCAGGCAATAGAGCTCCCAGCATGCATTGCCAATCTGGACACCAGCCTGGCCCACGTGGATGGAGATGCACTCACGCTGGGGAGAGAAAAATGGCAATGTGAGATTTGGCTTTGCAGGAGAACACAGATAATAAAATTTTTAACCGAATCACTTCACACAATCTTCTTTGTATTTCAAATATTTTATGCATTTGCACGCAGTACAAATATATATGTGCCAAACAACATTCAAATTTGCAGTTGGATTTTACTGCAGTCCAGTGCACATGCTTTCTGTAAGACGTTATATAATTTAGTAAGACACAATCGTATTGGAAGTTGTTCCCTGTGATATTGATAATTCAATTACAGGATGAATGCCATGACAGAGTGTCCAATCAAGCCACGGTGGTTTGATTTTTCATAATTACATTTTTTATTTAAATTAAAATTAAAATTGTGTATATAAAGTCAGCTACATCCTAAATATAAACTGTGGAAAATGAAGTACTGGCAAAGACAAAGAATGTGTAGGATCAGCAGGGATATTCAAGGCAGGGGAGTATCCCGCAGAGCATCCTGCCCCACCCAGTCATAGTGGGCGGCCCATAATATGAAAGGAGAAGACTCCAATCTCTATGGTACATTAGTATTCTCATTCTGCCCGGAAGACCCAAATCATTAGCTTTAGAATTCTCCTGCGAAGACCGCAATCTCTGTGGTGTATTATCATTAGCATTCTCCTGGGAAGACCACAATCTCAATTGTGTATTATCATTAGCATTCTCCTGGGAAGACCACAATCTCTATGGTACATTAGCATTAGCATTCTCCTGGGAAGACCACAATCTCTATGGTACATTAGCATTCTCCCTGGACAAAGCAGCACTCCTTCGCAGGGCCAGTGCCCCATTCTGAGAAGCACAAAAGACCCAAGTTCAGATGTCTGATTGACACAATGCAGCCTCAGATCAGTGGATACAAGCAGGCAGTGATTTGAATAAAAGAGGGGGAGGAGAGAGGGGTAGACACCAAAATTAGGCTACCAATTCAAGGCATAGCTATCCTGCACATTACTAAATGGTGTACTAATGTTTTGCTGTTGGCTGGATTCAAACCCCACAACTGATCATTGGAAAAAATCATATTTATAATAATAATAATAATAATAATAATAATTATAATAATAATTATAATATTTATTATATACAATAGTATTATATATATATTTATATTATATTATTATTATATTAATTCCTCACTGAAAGCACTGGAAGTAAATCACTGCTAGTGATGGCTGGCAGTAATGATTAATGTTAGTTTAACTGCTAACTAGCAGGCCCAGGGCTATCCCTGCAGTTACAACCAGGTGAAAAATGTCACAAATTGGACAATGCCCTGGACACAGTTCGCTGCCTCTTCTTTTCCCTCATCCACACCCACAATGCAACATTTCTTTTTTGGCCTATTGTTTTTGTGTTGTTGCAGATATTACCAGTTATATAGTTTGTGTTTGGCATGCTATCAATATTATTTTTGGCGATGTTAATTTGCACGTTTTGATCCCACCATGGTGAAGGCAAGACAGATATATAAAACGCCTGAAAAAAGTCTCGGTTCAAATCTTACTTGAGAGCACGCTTCGCTGAAGCTCTCAGGAAAAATAATGAAAAAAAAAACAAAAAAACAACAACAACATTTTAAGTATAGAATCGCTGTGAGCTGGAGCGGCGGATAGATGGCCAGGCGGCACCTCTCTATCAAGTCGGGACACTCTTTTGTTCGTTCAGTCAACCGCATTGTGGATAATGTATGACAACATTTTGTTTTTATTTCATCATTTTTCTTTCAGCCACTTCTCACGGTTCAGGTAAATTTGATGTTTTCTTTCAGGCAAAATCAGTCCAGACAGAAGCTAGAATAGCGGATAGAAAGTCGCCACAAAGGAACGCAGGAAGCATATGTTCGTTTGCCAGGCCTGTACAGTACACGCCCTTGTGCCGCTTATAACCAGTCAGAAACTGGGATTATCTTTCACGACGCCTTTTAAATTATTTAGTCACACAACTGCTCAAATGCAAATAGAAAATATTTCGACGAAACGTAGCCTACCATGTTTCTTTTTTTCCTGACCAAGGATGACGAAGAAGGGATAGCCTTAAAACTTCCTTCCCTACAGCTCGACGGTGATGGGGTCGATGTAAGAACAAAACTACGACCACATGGCGCAAGACCATCAATATATAGCACTCCCGCTGCACACTCCCTTGTCAATGGCGCCGACCCGTATTCCGGAGTCAGCGATTGGCTGAGATCCTCATGGAACCACGTCCTGACGAGAAGATGAAGCGGGCGGGTGTGAGGATGCGAGGAGGGGGGTGATTTTGAAAAGAAGCGTATTGAGCTAGGTACCATTTGGTCAGAAAACGATGGTTATGATATTGTACTTACTCTTCTTCTATAATCGAGTCGTCCTACCTTTCAAATACCCCAAATGCGTCGTTTGTGGAGTCAGCAATTCCTGTTAAGTCGATAGAAAAAATGTACACGCTTAAAATATGAAAAATGCGCTATCATGTATGAGCTATGCTTTTTCAAAGCATCTGCTTATTACGTTTCCCTTGCAAATACTTTGACCAGCAGAAGAGGTTAAAAGGGCGAGCATTTATGTGTGCATACTGTACGATACATTTCCTTCCATTCCCTGGGTTTAATATGATATGGTTTGATATGTCAACACATTTTACACAAGACATATCTACGCTAGTAGTTTACATGCCTTAAAAAAAACCCTGCTTTCCATCATGCAATAAATGTTCAGAATATGAGTACAAAATAGTCTCCACCCATTTCAATCTTTGCTGAGAGGTGGGGTGGAATGGTTGGAACAAGGACAGTTCGAGAGGACAGTGTTCATTGCTTCGTTGCGGTGAGCCCCGAGAGACTACGAGCAAACTCCTAAAAAGAAAGTGCACCAGTAGAATAATCATGTGTATTTCTCTTGATTAGTTATTTGTTTGATAAAAAAAAAAATTCTTTAAAAACCTCTGCAGTCAGCCATATTATCATACCCAATGCAATGCACGCGGTTGATGCCTGGCCATAGTTACTTAAAGAGAAGAGATTATAGTTGCCAGATCTTCAAGGTAACTTAATGTTCCTTAAAAATGCCAAAAGAAGCAATGCAAAAACCAAATAAATGAAACAAATAAATAAAAAGTGAAACGTTGCATTTGTATCCCTACAAATACATTTTCACCTGGAATTAGCAAACTGGCTGTAGAAAACCATAACTGGGACACAGGCATGTGCAGAGGGGGTTGTTATTTTTTATTTTCTAAAAGAATAATATTCATTACATTACATTACATTAATGGCATTTGGCAGATGCTCTTATCCAGAGCGACATACAACAAAATGCATACCCATAACCAGGGATAAGTGCGCTGAAAGACCCTAGAGGGAAGTACAATTTCAACTGCTACCTGTACAACAAAAATAAGGACCAGGGCCTATTTTAATTTTAATTTTTTAAATTTTTTATATTCACAGTTTCCCATTAATTAACTGAACTGTGTTGATCCAACACAGGTGCCGAATGGAGCCAATTTGATGTGTTTCCTTGTAGACTCCTCTTTGCAATCTTCCTCTCTAGCAATCTCTAATCTAACAGCAGTTCAATTGCACTGCCAAAACTTGGTAATTACATAATTCTACACGTTCTACAAGTTACTCCACCATCCGCACCAGTTTCCAAAAATCCTGCGCGAAACACTGATTATTATTATTTTGCTGTCATTCATTTTCATTAATTTGTTTTGGTGAGAAATACACTCACTGATCACTTTATTAGGAACACTAATAATACTGGGTAGGGCCTCCCTTTGCTCTCAAAACAGCCTGAATTCTTTATGGCATGGATTCCACAAATATTGCAAATATTGTTTTGAGATTCTGTTCCACATTGCATCAGGCAATTTCTGCTGATCTGTGAGCTGCACTCATGCTTTGAATCTCCCGTTCTACCACATCCCAAAGGTGTTCTGTTGTATTCAGATCTGCTGACTGGGAAGGCCACTGAAGAACATTGAACTCATTGTCATGTTCATGAAAGCAGCTTGAGATGATGCTGGAAATAGGCCTTAGAAGATGGGTACATGGTCTGCAACAATACTCAAATAGGCTGTGGCATTCAAGCAATGATTGATTGGTATTACCGGGCCTAAAGTGTGCCAAGAAAACATTCCCACACCATCACACTACTGCCACCAGCCTGGGCTGTTGACACAAGGCAGGATGGGTCCATGGATTCATGCTGTTGCCGCCAAATTCTGACCCTCCCATCTGTATGCCTCAGCAGAAATTCATCAGACCAGGCTACATTTTTCCAGTCTTAACGGTCCAGTTTTGGTGAGCCTGTGCCCACTGTAGCCTCAGCTTTCTGTTCTTGGCTGACAGAAGTAGAACGCGACGTGGTCTTCTGCTGTTGTAGCCCATCCCCCTCCAGGTTCAACATGTTGTGCATTCTGAGATGCTTTTCTGCTCACCACAATTGTCATCTGAGTTATTGTAGCCTTTCTGTTTGCTTGAACCAATCTGGCCATTCTCTGTTGACCTCTCTCATCAACAAGATGTGAAGAACTGATGCTAACTGGATGTTTTTTTGTTTTTCACACCATTCTGAGTGAACTCTCGAGACTGTTGTGTGTGAAATCCCAGGAGATGAGCAGTTACAGAAATACTCAAACCAGTCTGGCACCAACAATCAGGCCACGGTCAAATCACTTAGGTCACATTTTCTCCAAATTCTGATGGTTGATGTGAACATTAACTGAAGCTCCTGACCTGTATCTACATGAGTTTATGCATTGCACTGCTCCCATGCGAGTGGCTGATTAGATAATCACATGAATATGTTGGTCTACAGTTGTTCCTATTAAAGTGCTCAGTGAGTGCATATTCTTTACAATAACTGGGTGTCGCAAATCAGCTTTTCTGAGTTGTGCCCTTTTCTCACTTTCAGCTCCTGCCCCTCAAAAGGTCTCTGCATGGCCCTGCTAGGACATATTGTTGAAAATAACAATACAACAAGTGTTGCTTAAGTGTTTTTCCCCAGGCTAAATTAGGACTCAATCTTCGAAGAAAAGGATCATAGCATGTTAAGAAAGACAACAGAGTAATGTATCAGAAATACTTTATTAATTGTTGGGCCAAAAAACAAAAATGTATTTGAACTAGTAACACAGTAAAATAGAATTGCATACAGATTCTGTAGTTGCAAAGGCCAAGCCCATTAACTATCATCAACAACTTAAAGACAATTACTGTATGTGCACTACTTATTCCAAACTGTTGTATTCTCTAAATAATCAGTTAAAATACAAACCTTTCAAACTACCCCAATAAAATGAACAAAATGTCTTAAATACATGTCCATGCTTAATAAAATATCAAATTTCAATGTTCACTTGTAGTGCTGCTGTTTATTATCAAATCCACACTTTCTTCACAATACAAATGAAGAACAACTCATTCCCAGAAACATAAATATTTATTTGTCCCCCCTATGCTGACCAGTCAATGAGACTGAATGAGACCTGGGTGGGTGCTAATACCTGGTCATACTGTACTCAGGGTATCTGAGCTGCTGGCTGTGAGATAGTCAGGGTTAGGGCTAGGTAGCGTCTGCTGATCTGCCTTCTTTACACTTCAGAGTCTGTATTTTGCCAGCTCCAGCTACCCCTGCTGGGCTTTGTCTGTCCCAGTGCAAATGACGCCCTCCTTTCCAGATACCAGGACCCCCCCTCCTTTCCATCTGTCTTCCAGGACCCTCACCTTATCGCAGAAAAGATGGACAGATGGACAGGGCTAATTTGCATTACGGTTTGAAGCCATGTTAGCAGGGGATGTGCTCAGCCCATTCCCCTCTCATGGCGGCAGCTGATGATATTATGTGATAGTATGTACATGTATATTATATGTATGTTCTATCTAAACCCATAATGTTTGAATGGAACACAGCCCCAACACAACCTGCCATGTCCATATCTTTCTCAGTACACATTACAGTAGAAGAGTGTGCCATTTGTCAGTTAGTGTATCATTAATTATTTTGTTGACGGCTTATGACAGGTGCTTTTGATAGTGTTATGTAGGCTTATAACTAAAATCTAATCAACAACAGCATTTTCATCCTTACTTCGGATGATTAATAACAGGGAAAACACATTCATAAATCGGCCACAAATAATGATACTAATGTAATAATGTAAATAAGTAAAATATGACAGAATTATGTCCAAAACGTTACAGAGGAGCTGAGCTGCAAGAGAAGCTATCGGCCCTTTCTGCTGCGAGAGGCTGATAAATAATGCACAATGAAGATATTTATTGGTTCCCCTCCTACCACCGCAGATAAAAAGGCCTTTTCTCAGATGGGGGCTGAGCGAGGCCACTCAGTGCCCACGCCCCTAAATCACACTGGTGGGGGGGGGGGCAAGCCTTTGTTTCAGCTCCCAGCCGCCTTGAGCCGTCCTATCAGCACTCTGCTGTCACGTGCTGCAGGCACGTTGTAGGGCTTGCCCTGGGCCAAGCTGAGCGCGGGAGGCTGCACAGTGTCAGAGGCGCCATCCTTCCAGAAACCACGTTCCTTCTTCTCTCTCTCCATTCCTGAGCCGCGCCCCTTTCCAGCGCAGCCGGCCGACGCCCTCTACCTCCCAGACTCTCTGTTGCTATGATGTCATCCCACTGCAGTGCACCATGTGACCCGGGTGTCACTGTGGATCTCTGTCGGCGCAGGCCACAGAAGCCACCTTTCTCTCCTGCCCCACACCGCCCACCACTCATTACATTACATTACATTACATTAATGGCATTTGGCAGACGCTCTTATCCAGAGTGACGTACAGTTGATTAGACTAAGCAGGAGACAATCCTCCCCTGGAGCAATGTAGGGCCAAGGGCCTTGCTCAAGGGCCCAACGGCTGTGCGGATCTTATTGCGGCTACACCGGGATTAGAGCCACCGACCTTGCGTGTCCGAGTCCCTTACCTTAAGCACTACGCTGCAGGCTGCTCTATGGCCATAGCTCCCTGGGTGCACTGCATGCCTGTGACTGCACACCCTTTATCCCGTCCCAGCGCGCAGGGCACAGAGAGGGAGATTCAAAAGAGGACAGCAGCTGCTGCGGATTCCGCGGCAAAGCCTCGGCTGTGGCTTTAAACCCGTTCTGCGTTTGGCTTTAAACTCCTGTGCTGGATCAGGGAGCACACGGAATAGCCAGCGCCCACAGGCCAGCCCGGTACCAGGCTCGGCTCGGCCCAGTCCGGCTTTTAAACTCATTTATAACCCCCGAGGAAAAGCCGAGTGCTGGTATATGCTGGTACATTTTGCCCTGTCGACAGAAAAAGGTGCCGTTGGCTAACTTCAAATACATACGGTTTGGGCACAAAAGAGTTTCAATCATCAAAGTGTGATCACCAGCAGTTTATTCGATGTAGAATTTGCTTTGGAAATGCACTCCCAGTCCGACTCTAGTAGCTTCCATTCATTCCCTCCACTGTCTGCATTGAGAGCCGATCTCACTCCCAGCTCAAACAAACACACACAAGAGACATTGTTACTGATTTGTTGTAGGGTAATGTCACTGTGTTGTTTTTGCAATAAGAAAAGGTCCCTTGAATTGTGAAGTTACGCAACAATATATTTCCATTTACATAGTTGTTGCATGTGGATTGGAAAGACGTCGCATTTGTACACATGTGGTCACACCTGGTCAATTTTACAAAACAGCCTCTCTGGTCCCCGATTTATCAGCCCACATCCGATTGGCTACCCAATTCGATTCCCCAGATCAGCTGACCTACCAAGTCCAGTAATGATCAGTAAATACCCAAATGTATGAATATTTGCATATATATGAACACAAACTGATAGAGCCCCCCACACACACACACACACACCAACACTCAGACAGCATTGCCAAATAAACATTCACTGTGCTTATTGACTCCATCGTGGACTCCTGACTATATTTTGCAAAGCTTTGTCAGAGATATCCTGCAGCTATGCTCAGTATGCCAGCTGGGGGGGTAGCGTGGTGGACACAAGGCGGACCGGAGGGCAGAAGGGGGGACCCCAGTCTGGGAGAGGCACGGGCCAAGCATTCCAATGGGACGTCCCGAACAGCTGGGGCATGGGGTGGAATTTGGGCAGCTGGTGGGATGAATGTTTTTTCAGACAGATCACAGCCTGTATCACAAAGCAGGACTACTGAGTTAGCTGTATAACTGCACTTGAGTAAAAGCTGGAAAATTGGCCTGTATCACAAAGCAGGATTATGGAGTTAGCTGGATAACTGCACTGGAACTGCACTGAATCTGGAGCATGGAAAAAAAGAAAAAGAGAAGGTTTTTAACATCATATGCAACAGTAGCAGGAATAGTGCCTGTAGCTCAGGCTATAGGTTTGAATCCCTGGTGGCACACTGCCATCGTGCCCCAGAACTGCTTTAGTAAATATGCAGCTGTATAAACAGATTGTATGTAAAAAGTGTAGACCTCTCAACCTCTCAACCTTTCAATCTCTCAATCTCTCAACCTCTCAGCCGCTCAGCCTCTCAACTTCTCCCCCCCCCCCCCCAGATGCTGCTCATCTGATCTACAACCTCCTTTCCATTTCACTTCTCCTCTTTTCTCTCTCTATGGGCTGCTTATATCAGAAGACCCTCCTCCTCAGCCTGCTCCATGGCTCTCTATCTATCAATCAATCTCGATTGGCACATCGGCAGACAGGCTGAGGTTTTGATAAGAATTCTTATAGATTGGATTTGGGATTCTGATTAGGATGCCGACACCTTGATTTTGACGAAGACTTCGGGCTGCGGGTTGAGTCTACAGGCTTTGAACGACAATAAAGGATTTTGAGTGTAGTCAGGAAATTACGGCACGGATTTCCGAATAGGATTTAGCCTTTTGAATCCAGTTTGGACGCCTTTGATTTAGCTCCCACCTCAGTATCCCTTAGATTTTTTTTCTTTACTCTTTCTTTTTACAGAGCAGGCCCTAACCCATTACAACAAATGAAACATAATCACAGAGAATGCAGACATGGTGTGCGGTCTGGTACCTTCTTCAGTCCATTGATTGGAGGATCAGGGTCACAGTTGATCTGTTCCATGAGCTTGATAACAGCTCTTGCAGAGCAGAAATCCAGACTGTCCACATGGACTTCTCCTCATCCTCGCCACTATGACCTCACACTCATAACCGTGAGTCATGTCTCTGGTGATTATAATGGGACCAGCTGGAAGAGTGTAACAGGGAGGGTACAATAGTTATTACCTCAGGGAAGAGTTGCGTTTCTCAGTGCTGGTAAGTACTGCAGAGGAAACTTGAGCAAAATGCATTAGCAGTATTGATTTACAGCACTCTCAGTCTGAGAGGAGAAATGAGAGAACTGAAAAGAGAGGGTCAGTCCATCAGTCCACCCTGATTGGCTGGAGAGATGAGCGCTTGGCTGCAGAGAGAGCCGATTGGTGGTAAACAGGAAGCTCCTCTGGGAGAATGATCGAACATGAGTCCGATTTAAGCCGCAAGCCCTTCCTTTTCAGCATAAAGGGGGAACTCGGCATTGGCTCCTGAAACCCACACAGCAAGTATAGGGAGGAGAGAGTTATCTTTATGATGAAAATATCTCCTCTTTGTCCATGGCAGTTAAAGGCATCGCCCTACGACAACCATGGCCTTTCCTTAGCACCTAATGCACGGGCTGGCAGATTACAAGACCCCGCCATGAAGCTCGCAAACTCACACTGTTGTTAGCAACAACCAGAGGGAAACATGTAAGGAGGAAATGGCGTTCCCATTTATCACAGCAGAAGCTGGGAGAGATACAGCAGGAAACATCCACTGTGTTTCTGCCATTTGGGAAATGCCTTATTGCAAATTGATTATTGCAAAAAGGAATCTGTCCTGGAATTAGGCGTTCACATGAGTCTGTAAAGCTATCCTGCGTGCATGTAAATAAAGGTGTTTACAGGAAGCATTGTCCTTGTTTTCAGGACCTTTTCTCTGGGTGGGTTTAAAATCTGAGCTTCACAGTAGATCTTCGCCGTGATGTACTCTCATACGGTGGGTCACACAAAGTCGGTCACAGTCCTTTTCTCTGAACAAAAGGGGCGTGTCCCGATGAGATAAAGAGCTGTGATTTGATGCACCTCCTTTGGGACACAATGAGACACTGTCAGCCTGAGAGCTGTTCTGACTGCCCCATGCCTCCCAGGGACACAGCCAGGAGACTGCGCAGCCCCACAAAAGGCCTACAGTCCTCCCTGCAGTAATGAGCCTGAAACAACCAGGTCATCCTTTAACCAGGCTGTGTGTGTGTGCGCAGCGTGTGTGTCTGTGTGTGCACAGTGAGAGGGTGTGTCTGTGTGTGCGCAGTGAGTGTGTGTGTGCGCAGTGTGTGCACAGTGTGAGGGTATGTGTGTGTGAGTGTGTGTCTGTGCACAGTGAGAGGGCGTGTCTGTGTGTGTGATCGTGTGTATGCAGTGAAATGTGTGTGGGTATATGTGTGAATGAATCACCTCTTGCATGGCATGGGGGCTAATTTTGGATGTGCACATTGCATGTCCTAAAACACTATGAATCAGGGCTATGGTACAGGCCTGGATTCAATCAGATTTTAAACTTTGAATCACAAATAGATTGTAACTTTAAATCACAAATAGATTGTCTTTTCCCTGCTTCCTGAATGTAGTTATGGCAAGATAACTTCCGATTGCTGAATCTGTAAGCAGGAAATTAACACTTTCATTTGTCATGTCAAAGATAAGACCAGGTCTGGGCAGGTTTTCCTTAGAAAAGTGATTGCATACCTTAGTAGGATTTCCGGTGGGGTAAATTCACAGAGTAAAATTTGGAACCTTTCCCAAACTGGAACATGGACCAAAATAAAAACAGCTGTGCCTGGTTTTACTGGGTGAACTCAATCATCATGACATACCCCTGTTGTAAAAGTAAAGATAAATAAAAATAAATAAATATAATAATTAAAAAATGACAAATAATAAATAAAAAGGGGTCAGGAGAGTACTCATTCTCACCATGTGGAGGAGGGACTGACCAGTGTTGGCCCCCCACCCCACCCCCAGAGCCAGCTGAATTCCGGCCATTAGTGCTGCCATTGAGGTCAGGTCATGTGACTCCCAGAAAAAAAAGAGCTTAATGGGGGCTGGCTTACTCAGGGGTTTCTAGGCAACAGGCCGAGTGGCAGTTGGGAGTCCGGAGGAGGGGGCTGGGTGTCTTCACCCAGAATACATCTTACAGCATCCTATGGCTTTACTCTGGGTCTTTTGTTTGGCTGCAGGAAGCAATGGAGCTCTACATGAGCTAGTTTCTTTTCTCAATGATGTCATTCATGATGAGTGATCTTTGAGTTCAGAGATGCATTTTTTTTTCAAACTGTACTTCTGACAGCTGACCTGAATATGCTGATATGAAATTCAATTTTTCTACCTTTTTTGATGCTCAAAGGAGACTACAGACACAATTGCTTAGAGTCTAATATACAACATTTTTCCCAGGTTTTAATTTTGAATCTGAAAAGCATTGTCTCACACACACCCACAGCCTTAACAATCAATATAAGTCACAGTTTTTTCCTCGGTAAACGAAAGTACTAGGCAAAAGTACTATTCAATATGAGCAACGGCCCTCAGGACAATGGTACACTGCCATTCAATCCAAACTGGGTTCATAGGTCATTTCTGATATTCATAATCTCGAATCTTAGCCAATGCAGTCATCAGCCATCAAGGTCATTATTGCACTGCATATCTGCCTACAAACACTTGTGTACTGTAAAGGATGTAGAAACAAATCCCCAACAGAAGCAATAAAGTGTATTACAAACTGAAAATAACATGGAGTAGCTACATTGCTAAACTGCCACACAGTTCTCACATTTATAATATCTCTGCAGTCTAACTTCAGTGATATGAGATTGTATTGTTTTGACAACCACCACAACAGTGGTGTACAGACAGAATTGAAGTGTCTTGGAGCAGTGCAGACATTTTTATGATTATTATTTATTAAATGTTATTATTTAATGGCCATTTGAGCAATCCAAGCTGCAGCCATTCCGCCTGCTGCCAAACCACTAATATACACGTACAGACAGGAATTAAGCATCGGTTGATTGTATGTGGAGTATTTATGTCAACTGTATTGCTTAAACACATGGACATACAAACATGTACCCTCAAATGCACATATTTCATCTTGACTAGCCTGTTTAATTTATTTTTCGTTTTTATTTCTGCTTCCGTTTCTCTCCGAAAAATGTCTGACACTCATACACCCGATTCTATGTTGGAGAATATGATTAGTTCGGTTCATTACATCAGGTGAAAATGCATTTAGAGGGATTGGTAGAGAAGGAGCGGAGCTCCGATTACGAGAACATATGTTAAACGCGAATGCTCATTTTAACGGTGTAGCCTGGCAACCTTTATTATTAATCCACAGCCAGTCCTGTTTCGTTAAATTAATGTGAGGAAATAAACCACACAATCCCAGAGTTTGTCTAAGGGAGTTTGTCAGTCTAAGCCTTGGCTACCTCTTCTTTACACTTTAAGAGCAGTCGTCGGATGCCGTTCTGATTACGCTCAAGGTTGCAGAAATTAATACGCTTTTAAAGAGATTACCCAAAATCAGAAATGGCAGTATTTAGTTGTTTAAAACGTTTTACAAATGTTCTCTGACAGAAATCACGTCGGCACGAAATTAAATGGTGTATGTACAACGGGTGATTGATGGCTAACTGCTTCCAGTAATTATAAAGCTGGGTGCGGTTCTGTGGGAGGAAGATATTTCCATGTTCTCATTTTAGCCAATGAGAAAAGAAAGGCTTCTCATATCCTGGAGGATGTTGTCGATTTGACCAATAGTAATTTAGCAGGCGTGGTCGTCTCAGCAACACTTGTATATATTAACACATTCACACCCATGTACCGCAAGTTCTCTTACATCGACCTCCTTGCTGTCGCACTGTAAGACGTTCCGTTCGGACGGAATTTCAACCTTCACTATCACCTGCCAATAAATACAATGGTAAGATTTTACATCTTTCTATAATAAGACTACGTTTTACATAAATTACAATGTAACAATATTTGCGTTTGTATTATAACCTAAATATAAATAGTAGGCTACGTTAATTATGATCTTCAAACATGCCGAAAATTAAATGAAAGAAAGAGGAAGAGGGTGAAAGCACGGCGTCATTGATCTCACAATATGTAGGCTACCACAGTCTTATTCGTTTACCTTTTGCCTGAAACGACTGTGTGGCATATTACCGTTATATTCTTATCATTAATCTGAATTCGGGAGGCGTCAGTAGCCGACTAGACCATTAGTATCGCCAAAGAACCGAGAAATACAATACATACGATTGATATAACACATGTCCTGTAAAATGAGGTAAATTAACAGCAGGATGCCTAGATATAAAATAAGCTATATGTTTAATGGTGTGTGGATACAATGTGGGATACAATGTGCCCAAAACTGAAGAGAACCTCCGCGTAGTGATTTCGCGGCGAATGGAATCCAGTTCCAGACAAAGACAGCTTGATAGAAATGCGATGTGATCTGAATATATTATCTGGATTTAACCGGCCTAGCGCTAGCAAGCGGGGCTGTCACTTGGATTTTTAGGGCAAAGATCTGGCCCCCATCCCTTTAGCCAACCCCCGCACGCATCTGATATCCAGACCGAACAGGGATGAGTGCGGGCGTGCGATGTAAAACGTAGAACTGGATCGTGTTTTGTGAAGGAAATACTAACCTTAGTATCTGGTGACAGCTGCAAAGGAAGAGTCTATCAGCATCGCTACTTATTCATTAAAAATGTACGTCCTGGTCAGGCAACAATTAGAAGAGACCTGGGATTAATTTCGTACATTATCCCCAGTAGGGTCCAAGGGGGAAATGTAGCTACTTGCTAGAGCGATTGACCTATTTTAGGCCCGCAAAGAACGGTGCGATTGAAAAATCTCCGTAGTATGAATCAGTCCTTTGTTTAGTGTACCCATGCTCGTTTTTATCAGTTAAAGTCACAGGCATTTTCTTTTAAGGAACTGTCCTAAAGAGCTCAACCAAATAATAATAAAAACCTTGCAGTTTTTGGTGTGGCTTTTCTGTTGATTGCTGTTGGACAAATAGAGCAGGTGTACACACACAATAGTTAAAAACGTGTCAAATATACTGAAACCGACAGGTTCTTCTTCAGTGCTGTCATAAATAATGAATTCAGTTTAAATAATGAGCTTAATGATTGTTCTTGTCCTTTTGTATAGATGAATGCTCCTGCGATGTCCCATATACAGAGATGCAGATGGGTTAAAGGTTCCTATTTAATTGGATTCAGCGTCATAATTGCTTGTATTTGACACACAAAAGAAAATAGTGTGAAGTGATTAGGTTTAATTATGCAGATTTAAGCTTTGAATTCTGAAGTTGTCATTTTAATCTCCCCAGCGTGAGTGCATCTCCATCCACGTGGGCCAGGCTGGTGTCCAGATTGGCAATGCATGCTGGGAGCTCTATTGCCTGGAGCACGGCATCCAGCCAAATGGGCAGATGCCCAGTGATAAGACCATCGGAGGAGGGGACGACTCCTTCAACACCTTCTTCAGTGAGACGGGAGCAGGCAAGCACGTCCCCAGGGCTGTGTTTGTGGATCTGGAGCCCACTGTAATTGGTAAGTAATCTTATCCTTGGCCTGCAGAAATGAGTTTGTCACATGTGTCCCGGAGCTGTCCTGCTAACTCCTGTGTCTCTGTCCGTCTCCCCAGATGAAGTGCGCAGTGGGACTTACCGCCAGCTGTTCCACCCTGAGCAGCTCATCACTGGAAAAGAAGATGCTGCCAACAACTACGCTCGCGGCCACTACACCATCGGCAAAGAGATCATCGACCTGGTGCTGGACAGGATCCGCAAACTGGTGGGTATCTGTCTGAGCCCTGTGAGACTGGAGGGCCGTATATATGCAGGCCTTGCGTGTTGACCCATACCAGGTCTTCTCCAGCAGTAATGTGGCTCCACTCTCTCCCCAGGCGGACCAGTGCACAGGCCTGCAGGGCTTCCTGGTCTTCCACAGCTTTGGAGGAGGTACCGGCTCTGGTTTCACCTCCCTGCTGATGGAACGCCTGTCCGTTGACTACGGCAAGAAATCCAAGCTGGAGTTCTCCATCTACCCAGCTCCCCAGGTGTCCACAGCTGTGGTGGAGCCCTACAACTCCATCCTGACCACCCACACCACCTTAGAGCACTCTGACTGCGCCTTCATGGTCGACAACGAGGCCATCTATGACATCTGCCGTAGAAACCTCGATATCGAGCGCCCCACCTACACCAACCTCAACAGGCTCATTGGCCAGATTGTATCCTCCATCACAGCCTCCCTACGATTTGATGGTGCCCTCAATGTTGATCTGACAGAGTTCCAGACCAACTTGGTGCCCTATCCCCGAATCCACTTCCCTCTGGCTACCTATGCCCCAGTGATCTCTGCTGAGAAGGCTTACCATGAGCAGCTTTCTGTGTCTGAGATCACAAATGCCTGCTTTGAGCCAGCCAATCAGATGGTGAAATGCGATCCCCGTCACGGCAAGTACATGGCCTGCTGCCTGTTGTACCGTGGTGACGTGGTGCCCAAAGACGTAAACGCCGCCATCGCCACCATCAAGACCAAACGCACCATCCAGTTTGTGGACTGGTGCCCCACTGGTTTCAAGGTTGGCATCAACTACCAGCCGCCCACCGTGGTTCCTGGTGGAGACCTGGCCAAGGTGCAGAGAGCGGTGTGCATGCTGAGCAACACCACCGCTATCGCCGAGGCCTGGGCCCGCCTGGACCACAAGTTCGATCTGATGTACGCCAAGCGCGCCTTCGTGCACTGGTACGTGGGAGAGGGCATGGAGGAGGGAGAGTTCTCCGAGGCCAGAGAAGACATGGCCGCCCTGGAGAAGGATTATGAGGAGGTGGGGGTTGACTCCATCGAAGGTGAAGGAGAAGAGGAGGGAGAGGAGTACTAAACTGGAGAATTTCAGTTACAGGCTGCAAACATCAACACAATTCGCATTTCACAGTCACAGTTCAACAAACATTGGCAGCCATTGTGTGGGCTGATAAATAAAAATTCCAGTCTAAAATGATCACCTGTACTGTGATTTCTTGGAACAGTGATTTTTGTTATCTGTTTATTGTATTATTCATCAAGCATATGTCTGTTCCGCATGTCACAATAAATGTTGATTTGGGCTTGGGTTAGTGTTCGGGTTCAGACCCTAGAGAGCATGCAAACCAGCAGCCACTTTTGTTCATTTCTGCTGGGGTGAGGGGAGAGACAAAGCAATTCTGCAAAACATATTTTAGTATTTAGCAAGTGTATTCATCCACATAGTAAACAAACAAGATTCTCATTTTGCAGATGCTCTTGTGCAGATGTCTTACAATGCAAGAGAGCAGCAGCAGCATCCTCATGATATTCATTCATTCATTCATCCATTATCGTAACCCATTTATCCTGAACAGGGTCGCAGGGGGGCTGGAGGCTATCCCAGCATACATTGGGCGAAAGGCAGGAATACACCCTGGACAGGTCGCCAGTCCATCGCAAGGCAAACACACCATTCACTCACACACTCATACCTATGGGCAATTTAGACTCTCAAATCAGCCTAACCTGCATGCCTTTGGACTGTGGGAGGAAACCGGAGTACCCAGAGGAAACCCACGCAGACACGGGGAGAACATGTAAACTCCACACAGAGAGGCCCCGGCCGACGGGGATTCGAACCCAGGGCCTCCTTGCTGTGAGGCGGCAGGGCTACCCACTGCACCATCCGTGCCGCCATCATCATGATATATTAGAAGCATTGATACAGGTATACATCATAATCCAATAATGCGCACAAATGTACGTTTGCATTATGTCCACAATATGTGCTACTGTCAATACCATCACAGTCATCAAAATGTATTAGATAAGTACTAGCAGGAGGGGATAGGAACAGAGGCAGGATGCTGGTGGGTCTACTGGAGATGATCAGTGACTGCTGTGTTGAGCACCTTGGGAAGTTCAGTACCTCCATGCCAGTGCAGACAGGCAGTGTGGACTGGACGATCAGCCCGACAGGGGGCAGGGGACTGGGCAGGGACAGTCTGTAATTGGCCTGTATGATCTGATGACTGACTGGAAGCATGATCGATCCATTCCTAATAGTACCAACGATGATGCAACTGGCAACTCAAAGGTGTGAGGAGAAGCGGCATGAAATGAGAATGATAACGTACTATTGTCAGTATCAGTGTTGGAGCTAAAAATGTTTTGCAAAAGCTACACAGTAAGGTAAATATCTAAATATTGTGTTTTCATTGGTGCTTTTTTTTTTTGTTGAATTCCCACAGAATCCAGTCAACGGTTGCTAGATTAATGCCCATAACAGCATAATCGACTCGTAGTTTACTTTCATCCTCTGAGAGTTCAGAACAAAAAGTTTTCATAGCCTACATTTGAAGCAAACAACCCTTATTTAAGATGCATGTCACAGCACTGCTTAGTTTATGAGGTAAATTCAGTGATACCAGATGATAATGGCATTCTAATCGGGAATAGGGACAATATTTCTGTCGTTCCTGGTATTTAAATAATAAAAAGGACTACGGCAGCTACACCACTTACACAGCGATAGGAAGCCTTATATTTACGTTTTGGGGGAAACATCAATGATCGATTTGAACGAGTAAAATAAAGAGAAGGCCACACAGACGGTAAGGGGAACAGGAATGCATCCACAATACGAAATCACAAAGGGTTAGACTGCCAGCTATGCCATTTGTCTGTTTTTTAAGGGACAACTGTATTTCCCCGTCTGTTCATTTTAAATTATCACAGTAGCCTATATTCTACGGCAGTGCCACTGGCAGGACTGACAACGAAAATAGGCTAGTTTATGAAAGGTCAATGTACAAAGACAATGTACAATGTAAAAACACACCTTTTCTCTCTACCTTAGTCCTCCCTCCTTATTTCCCCCGCCCCCCCCCTAAAGAATAGGATACGGTTCAAGTATCAAGGAATTACTGCACGATGGCCACAACTGTTTTAAACAATGTATTTTGCCTATTCTCATTGTATTAATCTCTTGATTGACACAAACTGATATTATTTTACTGATATCGTTACTATTTGACGGAATTAGACAACTATCCTCGGGATTAATCTGAATGCGAAAATGAATCAGTTCATAATTGAAATTCGTAGCCTATAAAAGACAGGACACTAGCTTTTCATATAGCCTAGTCCCAAGAATTAGGCTATATCGGCGTTGTAGTTCTTTCACCTGTCGAAGCTGCCGTTTCTAATGGACAGTGAATTATTTATTTATTTTTGTCGACTACAGCGATTAAATAATTCACCACATTAAAGCAACGCAAAAATCAGTCGTGCAGAATACCTAGGAATTTCCTCGACCATTCTGATTACATGATATCTACTGTAGGCCTACAGTGACTACATATTTGTCATTTGTCTTCAATTCTCATAAGTAATACAATTGCAGCAGGTTGCGATGATTGGGTGTTTTACCTCATGATAACACTAATAATATATTAATGTATTCAGGACGGAACCTCCCAGCTATATATACGAGGATTCTGCTGTTGCTTCTGCTTCTGTTACTCGCGCCGACTCTTCGCCGTCTGGACGAGTAGCGTCACTTCTCTATTTTCCCGGCTCATCATCATCTCTGCGCAATCAAAATGGTAAGTCATTTTCCGATGAGTTATACGATTCCTGTTATTGGCTGGATGCACTTAGGCATTATTGCTGCACATCATATTTATATTTTTTCAAACATTTTTTTTGACCTTCAAATTAATGCAGCAATTTTGACAAGCCGCAAGAAGGCCGACATGACAGAAAAATGGTGACATGATATTTGTTCCTTCGACGTTGTCTGTAAATGTATCATGCTGACGCGTTGAAATTGCATTTTTGCCTCTACAAATTGGTAGCTAATGAATAGCCTACCACTAATCCGCTACAAATAGCGTTCACTCGACCCTTCTACGTACCAGCAATCGCAGGATTAATGATAGACAAAGAAATATACGTTCTCTCGCGCGCCTCCATGTATGCCTTCCATGAATAAGCCGTCATGACGTATATGGCAGCATTTATCGGGAGGGTTGGCTAATTCTTTTTTCCAGTCTGTTTCTGTCCACCTTATACAGAAACAGCTGATTATTACATAAAACGATAGAAACGATAATTCGTGGAACCAGTGTAGGAATGTGGACTCAAATCGTTCCCAAGCGCCCTATTTTGAGATTACAGTGAGTGAATAATTTCGAGGACATCACTCGGCAGGTGTTGTTACGGCTGGGAAGGTAAAAATGCAGATGTGGAGAACCGATACTAGCTGTATGCAGCCGTTTCCCCGCATGATCGCATTTAATCATGGATTTCTTAAAAAAAAGACAAATCGGTAGGCTATATACAGACCAAAAAAACCCTCTAATCACTGACGCAGACTTGTTTAAAGTATCAGTATTTTTGTGTTGGCTACTTTAGATTGCTTGTCCCCCACTAATCTAATGTATTGTACATTCTGAAGAGTGTACAACAGTTACAGTGAGACAACAGGGTTTTTTAATCCAGCAACAGAAATTATGATTTCAAATGAACAATGACGACATAAGGATGCTGCTTCACATTGAAAATGAATTAAATAAAAAGCTATGGTTGTAAATGGTTTCAGCAGCCTTCAACGGGGCTCCTAGCAGATGGGGAGTAGGTCTAGGGTGGAATCGACCTCTCGTCTCATCAGACTTTAATGCAGCAGCAGGCTGCAACTAGCTGACCTAGATAAATATGAAATAAACCCGAAAGAAGAAAATCTTCCCAGATAGAAGAGATGAAGCATACATTTCTAAAACTACCGTTCCTATGCAAGCATTATTGTCAGGCACATTGAGCTCCCCCCCCTTACAGGGATATACCACACCCAAACAATCTTCTAGATCTTTCAAGAACTCAGCAGTAGGTGAGCAGGCTACTACCAACTGCAGAATGACATGTTAGTGCTCCGTCCAAACAAATTTGCAACAAAGACAAAATAAGACTGGTAACATGACTACACCTAGCATTTAAAGCAGTATGAGAGATCTTTGTCTGGGCTGAAGCATCGGAGCAGTTTTCGCTGTTTAAAAATGCTCTTCATCTTCAATGCTCTATCCGGTTTATAAAAAGGGATGCATCTCCTAAGCAGGGCACATTAAATGTAGATATTTAGTCATCAGTGAGCTCCATAATGTTTATAAATATGTATATCATAGAGATATGAGATCTCTATCATAGAGAACTTGGCACTGTGCTCCAAAATTTTAGATTTGTAATCACACATGATTACAATGCAGATTCTCAGCTTTTATTAAAGGGCATTTTTATATAACAATTTGTTATTTAGTTGATGCTTTTATACAAAGAAACCTGCAATTGATTAGACTAAGCAAGGTACAATCCCCCCTGGATTAATGCAGGGTTAAGAGCCTTGCTCAAGGGTCCAACAGCTGTATGGGTCTTATCGTGGCTACATCATTGCTTGAACCACCAACCCTCCAAGTCCCGGTCAGGTACTTTAGCCACAAGGCTACAGGCTGCCCAAATTTATGCCTGATATACATTTTACAGCATATATATTTCTATATGTTTTGCGATGTAGAAATTACATTACACTTTATATACAGTACCAGTCAAAAGTTTGGACACACCTTGCCTCTTTCTGCTTTTTCCTATTAATGTTTTATTTCCTCCGTTTGTAATCAAACAAGTCATACGTGGTCAAAGTGCAGATCCTCAGCTTTTATTAAAGGGTATTTTTGTACATTGGTTTCACCATGTAGTATATACAGTACTTTTTATACATAGCCCCCAATTCCAATGTTTGAGACATATTAACATAATGTCAAATAAAATAGTCATGTTTTGTAGTTTGTTGCATATTGTTTGCATGCCATGACTTCTTGAAGTCTGTATAGTACTGTGTAAAAGTCTTAGGCACCTGTATAACATTCTGTACAGATGAGATTCTTAAAAAATAATTCAATGAAAGGTCCTAAATAAACGTACTATACATTTTATTAGTAATTTGGCAGAATAGTTAAAAACTGAATCGAATCAATATTTTTTGTGACCACCCTTCAGCTTTGCTGTCCTGCAGTTTTATAAGACAATCAGCAGGGAGGTTATTCCAAGCATGTTGGACAACTTGCCACAGTTCCTCTGCAGACTTTTGTTGCTTCTGATCTCAGACAGCCTTGATCAAGTTTTTATGTAAAAAGTAGTCAATTGCTTACAGTAATATGTTACTTTTTTTAAATTAAATACAAAAATGTCTCTGTAAAATTAAATCTTTTGGAAAATGAATATTTTAAAATCTCAAATGTGTTCTTTTATACTAACACACACAAAAAAAAAACATATATATATAAAAAAGTCTAGGTCTCAGACTTTTCTCAGACAAATAGCTTCACAGGTGTTTCTTATTAGTCAAATGCAATTAGTCCGCCTCACAGCAAGGAGGTCCTGGGTTCGAATCCCCGTCGGCCGGGGCCTCTCTGTGTGGAGTTTGCATGTTCTCCCCATGTTTGCGTGGGTTTCCTCCGGGTACTCCGGTTTCCTCCCACAGTCCAAAGACATGCAGGTTAGGCTGATTGGAGAGTCTAAATTGCCCGTAGGTATGATTGTGTGAGTGAATGGTGTGTGTGCCCTGCGATGGACTGGCGACCTGTCCAGGGTGTATTCCTGCCTTTCGCCCAAAGTATGCTGGGATAGGCTCCAGCCCCCCTGCGACCCTGAATCGTATCTGTACAGAATGTTATACAGGTGCCTAAGACTTTTGCACAGTACTGGATGTCACTGACTACTGTCTTCATTCACAGAATTACCGGGCTTATGGCACTAGTTAGTATGGTCAGTTCACAGCACCTTAAAGATCTGGAAAAAGATCTTGGAGGCATACCAGACCAAGATTCACTTGGTGGGGGTGTAATGATTTTGACTTGTATGGCTGCCACAGATACTGGCTCACTTGTCTTTATTGATGGTGTAATCGCCAATAGCAGCAGCAGAATGAAAGTACCCAGACTCATTAGACACTGCTTCCAGCAATGATCCCAAACTGCTGAAGCAACAAAGGGGTTTTCAAAGCCAAAAGCTGGAAAATTCTTGACTGACCAAATCATTCACCTAATCTGAATACAATTGAACATGCATTTTATATGCTAGAGAAAAAAAAAAAGGCAACTAAGCCCCAAAACAAGCAGGAGCTGAAGATGGCAGCAGTACAGGCCTGGCAGAGCATCACCAGTGAAGAAGCTCAGCACCTGCTGATATCCATGGGTGATAGACACCGAGCAGTCATTGTATGCAAAGGATATGCAATAACATACTGAACAGGACTACCTTCATTTACATGACATTAACATATCCAAGAATTTATGGTGCCCCAAAATGGACAATAGACAGAGTACAAATACCCTTAAATAACAGCTGAGAATGTGCAATTTACCACATGTGAATTGTTTTGATTGAAGTATAGAGCCAAATCAAGAAAAACTATGTCTTTGTCACAAATATTATGGAGCTCAATGTATGTGCAATGTTTTCATAGAGATCTGAAGTTCATCGCTTCTTCCCCCCCTCTCCCCAGCGTGAGTGCATCTCCATCCACGTGGGCCAGGCTGGTGTCCAGATTGGCAATGCATGCTGGGAGCTCTATTGCCTGGAGCACGGCATCCAGCCGGACGGGCAGATGCCCAGTGATAAGACCATCGGAGGAGGGGACGACTCCTTCAACACCTTCTTCAGTGAGACGGGAGCAGGCAAGCACGTCCCCAGGGCTGTGTTTGTGGATCTGGAGCCCACTGTAATTGGTAAGTAATCTTATCCTTGGCCTGCAGAAATGAGTTTGTCACGTGTCCCAGAGCTGTCCTGCTAACTCCTGTGTCTCTGTCTGTCTCCCCAGATGAGGTGCGCACTGGGACTTACCGCCAGCTGTTCCACCCTGAGCAGCTCATCACTGGAAAAGAAGATGCTGCCAACAACTACGCTCGCGGCCACTACACCATCGGCAAAGAGATCATCGACCTGGTGCTGGACAGGATCCGCAAACTGGTGGGTATCTGTCTGAGCCCTGTGAGACTGGAGGGCGGTATATATGCAGGCCTTGCGTGTTGAGCCATACCAGGTCTTCTCCAGCAGTAATGTGGCTCCACTCTCTCCCCAGGCGGACCAGTGCACAGGCCTGCAGGGCTTCCTGGTCTTCCACAGCTTTGGAGGAGGTACTGGCTCTGGTTTCACCTCCCTGCTGATGGAACGCCTGTCCGTTGACTACGGCAAGAAATCCAAGCTGGAGTTCTCCATCTACCCAGCTCCCCAGGTGTCCACAGCTGTGGTGGAGCCCTACAACTCCATCCTGACCACCCACACCACCTTAGAGCACTCTGACTGCGCCTTCATGGTCGACAACGAGGCCATCTATGACATCTGCCGTAGAAACCTCGATATCGAGCGCCCCACCTACACCAACCTCAACCGGCTCATTAGCCAGATTGTGTCCTCCATCACAGCCTCCCTACGATTCGATGGTGCCCTCAATGTTGATCTGACAGAGTTCCAGACCAACTTGGTGCCCTATCCCCGAATCCACTTCCCTCTGGCTACCTATGCCCCAGTGATCTCTGCTGAGAAGGCTTACCATGAGCAGCTTTCTGTGTCAGAGATCACCAATGCCTGCTTTGAACCAGCCAATCAGATGGTGAAATGCGATCCCCGTCATGGCAAGTACATGGCCTGCTGCCTGTTGTACCGTGGTGACGTGGTGCCCAAAGACGTAAACGCCGCCATCGCCACCATCAAGACCAAACGCACCATCCAGTTTGTGGACTGGTGCCCCACTGGTTTCAAGGTTGGCATCAACTACCAGCCGCCCACCGTGGTTCCTGGTGGAGACCTGGCCAAGGTGCAGAGAGCGGTGTGCATGCTGAGCAACACCACCGCTATCGCCGAGGCCTGGGCCCGCCTGGACCACAAGTTCGATCTGATGTACGCCAAGCGCGCCTTCGTGCACTGGTACGTGGGAGAGGGCATGGAGGAGGGAGAGTTCTCTGAGGCCAGAGAAGACATGGCCGCCCTGGAGAAGGATTATGAGGAGGTGGGGGTTGACTCCATCGAAGGCGAAGGAGAAGAGGAGGGAGAGGAGTAGTAAAGGTGCTACACTTACGTGGAAATAACTCACTATAAAATCTCATTTTATCCATACGTGAATCTACTGACATCTGTGGAAGGTGGGAGGTGGCAGGATGGCAGGCTCTTTGTAATCACATAGTAAGAATCTTTAAAAGATTAACTGTTTGATAGTTGTCAGATCTGTGATCATGGTGTTTGATTTAATTTAATGTTTTGGCATATTATTTATTTCCCATCACATAAAATTTTTATCAAAAAAAGAATTGTGTGCATTTGTTGCAGAGAAGAACTTAGGCATGAAAGTGTCAATTAGTGAATCAGTACAGCTAATAAGGAATAATAATCTGTTGACCTTGAGAAGTAAAAGCCTGGCATTTAATAAAGGGAGACAGGGCGACATGGCACAGGCAGTAACAGCAGTTGTCTGGCAGTTGGAGGGTTGCCGCCTGGGCTGTGTCGAAGTGTCCCTGAGCAAGACACCTAACCCCGAAATGCTCCTGACGAGCTGGTCGGTGGCTTGCATGGCAGCCAATCGCCGTCGCTGTGTGAGTGTGTGTATGAATGGGTGAATGAGAAGCATCAATTGTACAGTGCTTTCGATAAAGGTGCTATATAAATGCCAACCATTTACCATTTATAAAGGATTTACACAAAACCAATATTCCTAGTTCATTCAAGCTCTCTTACAACATCAATGGATGGCAAGGTGGGGCAGTGGGTAGCGCTGTCACCTCACAGCAAGAGGGCATTGCTGTGTGGAGTTTGTCTGTTCCCCTATAGGGTTTCCACCCACAGTCAAATACTTGTTTGATTTATAAATGTGATTTTTATTCACACATTTTACAGAAGGCCGGTCTGACCAAAAAAAGCTTTTGCAACAGAACATCGCAATTATATTACTTAAACAAAAATTAAACATCATGTAAAGTAAAATACAGTGGGTTCCCCTCACAGGCAATGCACAAAAATACTAAAATTAAAAATGCCTACCTGTGAAAAATACTGTTCATAAATGTTTCAACTGAGCCATCCAAAATCAAACTTTAATTTATAAAAAAAAAATCGATTTCACCAAAATAACGGTTCCATAATTATAGTGGAATTATAGTGGTTTAGTACTTGGTGCATCCACCTCGGGCAAGGATAACAGAATGATCCTGTAATGCTTGATATGGTTAAGGAACACACCAAGTAGTCTATACAAAAACAACTAGGTATAATCCCTCATGAAATAGTAAATTATACAAATTAACACCATCCAAAAAAATTACTCCAAACACACAAATTATACAAAGGAAGAAGAACGCACACAAATTAGACTCTTCAAACAAGCCCCAAAGGTGCTTTGGGTTTGCATGAATGGTGAGTGTGCCTTGCGATAAATTGGTGACTGGTCCAGGGTGTATTGTTGTCTTTTACCGAATGAGCACCAACCTATTGGCTCAAGAAAATTAGCTCAATTAAAATTCACCAAATTCATGGATGAAAATATCGTCTTTGTTGCTGAATAATGTACTGCAGGGAAGTCACAAAGATAAGAGAACCAGTTCTCAGACGACATCTCAGGAAAACGATCGTCAGTTCATGGACCTCAGACGACATATTGAAAACAGCTGTCGGTTGAAGGAAAATATCCTTCGATCTATGGAAAAATGTCCTTCGTCTACTTTGTTTGCTGTACTATGCTAACTGTTGAAAAGAACGAAAATCACTGAATTTAACCAGCCAGTCACTACAACAGTAGCCGCGTTAGCAAGCTAGCTAGGCACTTTGGTAACATAGAGAGAGATCATTGCATTCATATAGTACTTTTCTGGACACTCTAAAGTGCTTCAGAGTGAAGACTAGAAAACTCACCCTAACCACCGTCAATGTGTTGATGCCTTGAGGCCCTTGAGGATGCATCAGGCAGGGTGCAAAGGTGTATGACAGATAATATTCTAAGGCTGGCTGACCATCTTCAAAGGTGTTTTAACAGAAAGGAAGTGATGAGTTGCATTGATTTTTGTGGCACAATAACAGCCCTTAAGCCTGCATTGCTCCCGGGGAGGGCTGTCTCCTGCTTAGTCTAAAATCAACTCTAAGTCGCTCAGGATAAGAGCGTCAGCCAAATTACATTAATGTAATGTAATGCATCGCTCAAATCAATGTGCGCATGCTCACTCTCTCTAACAAACAGAGTCTTACTCGGTGTTATTCGGAGGCCGGGTAAGTCTCATTTGCTCAGGTTTGTATTAATTACGTGCAAACCTGCTGCCCTCTGCTGGTGATCTGGAGGAGGACAGGAGATTTGTCCTCTCTCTTTTTATTTAGATTTTTAACGAAATTAAACACAGAGCACTGACCAATAGGGACGACGAAGGGAAGCCGTTCAGTTAATTAATTTAATTATCTCAGTCCACAAGCTGAAATTGTGTTTCAGCACGTACAATTGACAGTTCGGTATGTGAATAGCTACTGAGTTTAGACATGAATCGTTCAGAAAGATTAGTTTGTTCTATTTGTAGGTTTAACAACAACGTTTGTGTATAATCAAGCAGAGACGAAATGCCAGCATTAAAACGGAACTGTAAAGTGTAAACAAAGCTCACAGTCCTATTGTCGTTCCACATGTTAATAATTATTGCCTGCGTTAGGTTAGGAGCTGTCTGTGTTTAATATTACCTAGGATGGCTGACGTTAATTCAATGCAATTAATTGGGGATAGAAATGTAGATGCAAGTAAAAGGGGGAAAATAGCGCTATATAACAATTATGCAGTATGAACTGAATAACCCAATTTAAAAAGCGATGCCATCCTATATTTACAGAATTTTACATTTTCTTTTTTACAATTTTACATAAGACATGTTGAGCCAGCGCGTATATGAAAACTCCTGAATCCATATTGTTAAAGGTTTTAACTGTGCAGCCCGGAAAAAATATCTTAGGTTCAGAAGTTTCAGCCCTCCATGTGATTTAAGTAGCTGTAATGTTTTTAGTCTTGGTCGCTTTCCTTGCCATATTAATTTTGAAATGAGCCTGTCCAATTTATCAAATGTAGATTTGGGAATATCATTGTCATTAATAAAAAGCTGCTGCAGACAAGCAGCCCACTTTGAACATAAACAGGCAATATAATAATACTATTAATACAACTACTACTACCCTACTAATACTACTACTACTACTACTACTAATAATAATAAAAATAATAATAATAATAATAATAATAATAATAATAATAACTGCTGAATTGATTAACTTTAATGCATCCTGCCAAGAAGGATTAATTAATGTCATTTTCCCAGTAAGATTTCTGAGAACACTTGAGAAAATATTCCAGTTCATTGATGCCTATTTTTTATAGTATTTTTTGTAGCCAAAAGCGACTCCTGCTCCTACTCCTGCCCCTGCTGCAATAGCAGCAACAGCGGGGCCTGCCGCACACAATGCTGCCCCTGCACCAAGTAAAGCACAGATTGATATGAATCCCTTATTTCTCAAAATTGTTGCAACGATGCAAGTTGCTTTCTCTACAGTTGCTTTAACCTCTTCACACCAGAGGTTATCAATCTCTGCAGCACTCCTACATCTTTGCTCTCTGTCTATGATATCTGGCAACTTTTCCCTCAGAATGTTTTCAATCTCCCTGTGAAGTTCAATGGAAGCAGTTTCGTACATATTATTGGTGTAAAAATGCCCCTCATTGTCGTTCAATACATCCTCTATTTTGTCAACAAGCTTCCTCACTTGTTCATCGTCATGTCTTCTGTTATTTATTCCATGGTATTTATTCCCAAACTTCTGTACAAGATTCCTAAACTGTTCATCCCTACTTAATCGCTCCTCAAGTGTCTCCCCACCATATTCCAATTCGTCCATCCCTGTAAAAAGAACGATGGTGTATGGCTTTACCATCTCACCAAACATCCGCTCAAAATGTTCAATGGTTTCTTTCTCCTCCGTAGTGTACCTAGTGTTTATACCGATGACGAGGAGGAAGACATGCGGGCCTGGTTGAGACAGACACACACACCTCCCGATCTCTGTTTCAGTGCAATCTGAATTTGTGTCAAATAACCCCGGGGTGTCAATCACGACAAGCCTTTTCCCAAATCTGACAGTTTCATGTTTTTCACACTGCTGCAGTCCAGATGTCACGCCTGTTGTAACCTTAAATTTCCAGTCCTCTCTTCTGGTGCATCCCAGGATAGTGTTTCCGGATGCGCTCCTTCCATGTCCTGTCTTTCCAATTAGCACAATTCGTCGAACTGGCTCTACAAGAACATTGAGGCAACATAAAGAAGTCAACACAAAAAGAATAAGAGCAAACATAATTAGAGAAATTATAACTATTTACTAACTGGCATTTCCAACATTTTGATTACTTAATTATTACTTATTTCAAGGAAAAGTATAAAGGCTTTAAGCTACAGATCAAAAGCAAAAATTTACATAACCTCTTGGTGGGCTTGGCCTCTGGGAATCCACAACTTTTTGTTGTTGACTAAACTCCCTTTGCCAGTGACGAAAGTCTGCAATAGCAACCAGTGTTGAGGAATAGATGACCAAACAAATCACAATTTAAAACAACTTTTGTGGAAATCATCGATATCAGCAATTCAAACTATTGCTCTGAAGTGACAGACTCATGTGTGCTGAACATCATTTTCCTCACAGTCTGAACACACAACAGAGATTATGCATCACAAAACCAGACCAGTGCCTGTTCAAAACTTTTTTTCAGCACTTGATGAAATGTGAGCCGAAAATGAGAAGGTTCTGACCTTTTTGAAAAAAATGAGTGAGCGTAATAGCGTTGTTTATAGGGCACTAAATACAGGCACAAAGTTGTATGCAAAAATGCTGCTTAAAAGTATGAAAAAACAAAACAAAAGTCGTATCTGGTTGGAGCCCGTTCATCTTGGAATCTTTGAAGCTCAATATCTCAAAACTCTCAGATAGACGCAGATAGAACCTTCTCATTCTCAGCACACGAATAAATACATAAATATTACGCAACGTTATTGCTTCTCCTTTATTGAATCACAAAAGAGACAACGGCCAAAAAAGCTAAAAATGTCTCTCGGTGGTCGTCGACTACTTCTCAACATTAAAATAGGCCAATAACCCAAGAGAGAAAATCTCAAAGGAAAAAATACCATACCGTCAGTCTCAAATTCGGGGTTTGGCTGTCCTCTCTGCATCCTTTCTGCTACTTAGCGTCTCAGGATTTGAGTGCCGAGAAATGCGTCACAACAAAAAGTATATATTTCTGATGATAACGCCCCCTTCAGGCACTGAAGTGATAGGATATACTGCTTGAATAGTTGGATACTCTATTGCTTTTACAAAAAAGAACAAAGTTCATACTAAGCTTACATTTCGTTAAGTACTTCTCTAAACGTTCTACCTATTTTTCGGCCACCATGAACAATTTATCAGTTCAAATTAATGGTAAAATAGTGACGTCGAAACCTTCAACGACATACAGGAGTCATGACACGCGAGCTCTTTTGGACAGAGTTGACCATTTCAACTCGCTTCGTTCGTGACACTACGTTTCACCAAGCAAGAGAACACATTTTTATCCGAAGTATGGCGTTAATTTTGAGCAGACGCAAGAATCGAATAATAATGTAACTGGCAAACACGTGTTAGCACAAGTAGGCTTCTTCGAAATGGCTCGTTTACGAGAAACGGCGCTGTTGCACATTGAACCGGAGAGGGAGCACTACTCACAAGAGAGGCGCTGTCAACAACGAATTTGCTGGTGACACATGAATTATGTGGACGTGCTTATGCTGCTGCCACATGAATATGTGGAGGTGCTTGTGCTGCTTTAACACAAGGAATACAAACGTTAATTATAAACTTAACTATAATCTTCGTAAAGCGCTCGTTTGTGAGGGAGCACTACTCACAAGAGAGGCGCTGTCAACAACGAATTTGCTGGTGACACAGGAATTATGTGGACGTGCTCATGCTGCCATAACACAAGGAATACTGGCCAAATGAAGCCCAGGGCAATCGATAAGGAAATCCCAAATCAGTTTAGAGATATTTAAGTTATTGAGATGCAATTTCATATTCCATGATGTAGGGGAGAGCTGAGTCGAAAGTAACGCTTTATGTTCGATCCCATTTACTCCAAAGTTAATAGAGATAGAGATCCCATGTTTTATGACACAGAACTTGCACACGTCCTTCACTATTGCCAACTGTAATTTTCAATCTAGGATATATGAGTTGAACATAAATAGGCTGAGAATGGATAGAGTGCAATGTTATCCTGGGACTACTGCGATTACCTAGTAGGGCCATGTTAAATCCCTTTCACCCTTCGTACTGATAGAGGACAAATCAATGACCTATAAAACCTAAACATCTAAGCATCTACTGTCTAAACATACCTAAACCTATGTCCCCTACCCTACCAAATGTGCATTTTTCAGACATGAGCAGTTTTGGGAAAGTGCTTCTATATAGACTGTGTTCTACGGCTTCTGAAAGTTGAATTGTTGTTGATTAAAAGGCTATTAAAACTGAAAACAAGAAAGTGTAATTTGTTGGCAAGAATTTCTTGCCATGTCATTTTGATTCCGTATTGTAACTGCACCTGGAGTGTTAACTGAAGTGGATGCTATCTTAAAGTTAAACTCTAGAGTTACTCTTGAAAAATTCTCCTCACGTCATGTTTTGGGAAATGCACAAAAACTTTTCCAAACTTGCAAGGAACCTGCAGACACTCATTCTTGGACTGCTCTCCAGCCCTTCGGCGAACAAACTGCCTTCTGCTACAGCTAAATATTTCAAATTTTGACAAATCAGTCCAGAGAACTTGCTGCCATTTTTCTGCACCCCAGTTCCCATGTTTTTGTGCTTAGTTGAGTCACTTGGCCTTGTTTCCACATCGGAGGTATGGCTTTTTGGCCGCAATTCTTTCATGAAGACCACTTCTGACCAGACTTCTCCGCACAGTAGATGGGCATACCTGAGTCCCACTGGTTTCTGCCAATTCTGAGCTGATGGCACTGCTGGACATCTTCTAATTCTGAAGGGAAGTAAGCATGATGTGTCTTTCATCTGCTGCACTGAGTTTCCTTGGCTGACCACTGTGTCTACGGTCCTCAACATTGCCTGTTTCTTTGTGCTTCATCAACAGAGCTTGGACAGCACATCTGGAAACCCCTGTCTTCCTTGAAATTTCTGCCTGGGAGAGACCTTGCTGATGCAGTATAACTACCTTGTGTCTTGTTGCTTCCCATGATGTATGACTTCTGTCATTAAACTGCCTTCAACAATTTCACCTTGGAAGCAGAGTTTGGCTGTTCCTCACCCAGTTTTAACCCTCCTACACAGCTGTTTCTGTTTCAGATAATGATTGTGTTTCAACCAACATATTTAATTGAATATCATTAGCTGCAGTTTGGTATAATTGGTTAATCACACACCTGACTAAATGCCTACAAAATTCCTGACTTTGTGCAAGCGTACCTAGAAGAATCATTGCTAGGTTGAAGGCAAAGGGTGGTCACACCAAATATTGATTTGATTTAGATTTTTCTTCTGTTCACTCACTTTGCATTGTTAATTCATAAAAACAATGAACATTTATATTTTTGAAAGCATTCTTTCTTTACAGCATTTTTTCGCACCTGCCTAAAACTCTTGCACAGTACTGTATATTGTACATTTTCAAGACACGTTTCTTTCGGAAACTCACCCTGTTTTGTGAATGTTTTCATTTTTCAATAATTATTTTCATAACTTAGAAATTGTGAAGTTTAAGCAATTTTGTGAAAACATTGTAGCGCCAAGATCATCAAGAACCCTCATAAGATGCATTGCTAAATGCATTAAGTGAGTTTATTTGTGATTTATTGAAATATGTACAAAAAATAAGAAAAGCACATGCTTAAATGCAATTATACAATACATGCGTACAACATAGTGAGAAGCAGCAACACAAATAAACGAGTGTATTGAGCCAAATACTTCAGTCTCCATAATCATAAACCACACACTACTGATATAAAACATCAGAGAGGAAAAAAAATGCAACTATAAAAAGATAGAATAAACATTATAAAACATGTAAACAGAAACTCTAAAACAATGGTCAGTGGCATCACCAGCACACAAACATGACAATTAAATAAATGGCGATGTGAACTACCATTTCCTTTTTGTAATGGATCATGGGAATACAATAAGAAACTGCCATTTCAAATTAGGCTTTCCATGAAGACAGCGTAGACATCCAGAAAAAGAAAATGTTAAATGGACCTTGCATTTCAATTTTTAATTGTGAGATAAACTGTGTACGTACATGAACTTAAAAATGAGTAAGCACAATGGGCTTGTACATTTAAATTTTAATTATGTCATGGTCTTGCACACATCGAATGAAAACAAAATGTTAGCTTATATTTTTATTAGAATTTTTTTATGGTAATGCTTCCATACAAGAGATGACAAGATTAATGCTTTCCCTCTAGAATTGTAAAAACAGTACATTGAAATAAAACATGATATATAGACATGCTAATTACGATCTATATACCTATAACCATTCCTGGGTCATTTCAGGAATTCATATTTCTCATTCAGGCCTCTAAGATCATTGAGCAATTGGAAGCCTTAACATCTGTTTGTAAGGGTAATATTGACAGTGCTGGCCACAAGGATGAGTTCAGCACATAACTCATGCAGACAAGCAGCCCACTTTGAGCATACACAGGCAATATAATAATACTATTAGTACTACTACTATTACGGCTACTTATAAAAAACATAATAATAATAGTAATAATAATAACTGCTGAATTGATTCACTTTAATGCATCCTGCCAAGAAGGTTTCATTAATGTCATTGGCCACGTTTCCCGAACGCGTTAAGAACATTCTTAAGCTAAGAAAGTTCTTAAGGACCGTCAATTAGAAGGTCCTTAAGAACTTTCTTAGCTTAAGAACGTTCTTAACGCGTTCGGGAAACGCGGCCATTGTCATTTTCCCAGTAAGATTTCTGAGAACACTGAGAAAATGTTCCAGTTCATTGATGCCTATTTTTTATAGTATTTTTTGTAGCCAAAAGCGACTCCTGCTCCTACTCCTGCCCCTGCTGCAATAGCAGCAACAGCAGGGCCTGCCGCACACAATGCTGCCCCAGCACCAAGTAAAGCAACGATTGATATTAATCCCTTATTTCTCAAAATTGTTGCAACAATGCAAGTTGCTTTCTCTACAGCTGCTTTAACCTCTTCACACCAGAGGTTATCAATCTCTTCAGCACTCCTACATCTTTGCTCTCTGTCTATGATATCTGGCAACTTTTCCCTCAGAATCTTTTCAATCTCCCTGTGAAGTTCAATGGAAGCCGTTTCGTACATATCATTGGTGTAAAAATGCCCCTCATTGTCCTTCAATACATCCTCTATTTTGTCAACAAGCTTCCTCACTTGTTCATCATCATGACTTCTGTTATTTATGCCATGGTATTTATTCCCAAACTTCCATACAAGATCCCTAAAGGGTTTATCCCTACTTAGTTTCCCCTCCAGTGTCTCCCCATGATATTCCAAATCGTCCATCCCGGTAAAAAGAACAATGGTGTATCGCTTTGCCATTTCACCAAACATCCGCTCAATATTTTCAATTGATTTTTGCCCCTCCTTAGTGTACCTATCCATAGACATGACGAGGAGGAAGACATGTGGGCCTGGTTGAGACAGACACACACACCTCCCGATCTCTGTTTCGATGCTATTTGACTGTGTGTCAAACAACCCTGGGGTGTCAACCACTATAAGCCTTTTCTCAAATCTGACAGCTTCATGTTTTTCACATTTCTGTGTTTTTGATGTTGAACCTGATGAGCTCTCAAATTTCCAGTCCTCTCTTCTGGTGCATCCCAGGATAGTATTGCCTGTCGCACTCTTTCCATGTCCTGTCTTTCCGATTAGCACAATTCGTCGAACAGGCTCTACAAGTGCATTGAGACACAGAACTCAACATTAGTGCTGCAAACACATCAGATTTGGCCTGCTAGCAGTGATTGAATGGCTCCAAGCAAAGGGGCTCAATAAGCAAATTAATCATTTCAAATATTTAGATTACTTCATTATTACTTTATTTCAAGGAAAAGTAAGAAGGCTTTTAGTCATAGATCAAAACCAAAAATGTACATTACCGCTTTGTGGGCTTGGCCAATGGGAATCCACAAGTTGTTGACTAAACTCCCTTTGCCAGTGACGAAAGTCTGCAATAACAACCAGTGTTGAGGAATAGATGAACAAACAATAACAAAAAGAAAAACACAGGTGGTGTTTACAATTTTATAATTTAAGACAACTTCTGTGGAAATCATCGATATCAGCAATTCAAATGAGGAAACTTCCTCTGAAGTGACAGATTCCTGTGTGCTGAACCACATTTTCCTCGCAATCTGAACACACAACAGATTATGCGTCACAAAACCAGACCAGTGGCTATTCAAAACCTTATTCAAGTGACGTGACTTGTTTAATACATGAATATTATGCAACATTTTTCAATCTCCTTCATTGAATCACTGTTACGTTCCACATTGTTGTGTCTTGTGTTCCCTGTTTTCCCCTCAGTTTTTACTCAGCAGGTGGCCAGTCACACTTCCATTCGCTGTCCCACCTGTCAATCGTCATTATCCTGGTCCCGCCTCTACCAATCTGTGTGTTTGTTGCCTATCTGATGTCTCTCTCTGAGCTCTCTTCTCACTTCAACAAAACTTTTGTATGTGTGTGTTAAAACTCAGAACCAGCAATTCCTCTACTTGTGCGTTTGTGAGGTTGTGTGTGTGTTTAGTCCAGGCCAAATGCAAACATGTCACTCGGTGGTCGGTATACTTTCCAACATTAAAATAAACCAATTAACTGAGTGAGAAAATCTCAGGGAGAAAAATATTTTACCGTCAATCTCAAATTCGGGGTCCGCCTGTCTTCTCCGCATTGTTTCTGCTGCTTTGCGTCTCAGGAGTTGAATGCCGACAAATGCTTCGAAACCAAAAATATACACTTGCGATGTTAACGCCCCCTTGAGGCGTTTAAGTGATAGGAACGCTACAACGAGTGGGATACTCTTACTTAGTGATACAAAAAAAAGAAAAAGCTTGTATTATTTTCTGGTGGCTACTCATTAAAAGAACAATTCTCCATACTAACCTTTTTGATGTCATACATTTTTCATTGTTATATATTTCTCCAGGAGCACGTATTTTTCTGCCACAATTTCTCCGTTCAAATATATGGCAAAAGGGTGAGGTCGAAACCTTCAGCAGCATACATGAGTCACGACACGCGAGCTTTTTTAGCCAGAGCAATTTTCTAAACTACAATACAACTCCGCAGTTGACATTTTAAACTCGCTTCGTTGGTGAGACTACGTTTCACAAATCAAGAGAAACTTTATCTGAAGTACAACGTTCATTTTGAGCAGACGCAAGCATAAAAATTTTTATTTCTACTGTTGGCTCGTTTTCAATCTAACTGTCTAACGTAAACTCACCGTGTTTTGAACGCCAAGTTAGCTCACCATGTTGCAACTTTCATGACCAATAACAAAGCAATTACTTCCAGATGAGCTTTTGTGTGTGTGTATAGTATTCGTTCCTTCCGATTTAATAATAACTTGGTATGAGCCGCATACGCGATCCGTTTCAGCATAGCATATGGTAATAACATGGTAGTAGTGTTCCAATGTGGCATTGTGGTGGGGAAGCTGTTGCTAACGAGAGACCGGACAGGCTTAACGGCTTGCCTACACAACAGAGTGAATAGGTGTTCGGACCACCGTAAGCTAACACGGTCTTTAGAACACAGGGTGCAGTTGTTTGTCGTTTTTTTCTGTAACTATTGGTCCAATTCACATCAATCAAAGTGTTAGCTTGGGGCGCGGTGTGTTCTGCATATTCTACTTGTTTGGTTGTGTGCTGTTTCTTTTCTTTTCTTTATCCCTTAAAGATAACATTTTGTAATTCATGTAGGTCTATTATTGTTACATTATTATTGATTTTTTTGGTTTCCTGAGTAAACAGTTCTACTAAAATGGAGCTTGTATGCACAGAAACTAAATGAGTAAAGTCTGATTTATACTTCGTTTCCTGAGACAAAAATGAAAATAAAAGTGTGCATTCATACTTCGGCGAAGGCCTGAGGGGAAGGTAATGTGGTCTCTGATATCGAGACGCCAAACGGCAAATATTGTGGTAGCGCATAATATCTTACTATTTAGGTTGTCAAAACAGAATGAGTATGTCCGAAGCCATAGCTGTATAAAAGAGTGTGCTAATCAGTGTGAACGCTGGAAACTATTCTGGCACAGGTATCCCACAGTGCATTGTGCTAGGTCAGGACCCAGGCAAACGGAAGGGCGGTGTTCAAACCAAAGCGGTAACACTTTGCAGTATTTTATATGAATCATCAATCATAATTGCGCCATGAGACATAATTGCATGTAAATCCATTCTGAAATTCATAGCCATTTTGTTTGGAATAATAATCCTCTGGGGGACAGCAATGGTTCGATGGTTCCCGCAGTGGTTTATAGTTAAGTTTATAATGAACTGACGTTGGATTAAAAAATGAAAATCCATGCTTTCCTCAGCTATTGTCGCATTAATAGTTCTATGTGAAAAGCAGTGCACTGAAAGATCCTAGAGGGAAGTACAGTTTCAAGTGCTAAGAGTACAACAAAGATAAGGACTCGGGCCTATTTTAAACTTCTGGCAATGATTTATTCTAAATGGCTCGTTTACGAGAAACGGCGCTGTTGCACATTGAACAAGAGAGGCGCTGTCAACAACGAATTTGCTGCTGCCACATGAATATGTGGAGGCGCTTATGCTGCCATAACACAAGGAATACAAACGTTCATTTTGTACTTAACTATAATCTTCATAAAGCGCTAAGACCGCGTACCAAAGGTCACGAGAACAACTATAGATCACACATCAGGGGTGCGTTTCCCGATAACGGTGTCTCTTAGCGTTTTACGAAGACTCGAAAGGTATACCTTACTAAAGTTGTTTACTTTTTCAGGCGTTTTTCCCCGAACTATCCCTTAGGAGGTTGCTTAAGCTTCTACCTGCAACTTTACTAGGCCCATCGACGATTCCAAGATCGATTATTCACTCGATGCAGCGACTGCTTGATTGTGTTATGAGAGAAAGTAGTGTTATTTATTAATAAAACACTGCAGAAATACTTTTAAATATTGCAGTTATCACAACCGTTGGGAATTTATTAATAGAACGGAAAAACTTGTGCAGTTAAAAAATTGAAACTCAATATACGATGATCATTGTTCTGAAATATAGTTCTGAACATTTGGATACTATTCAAAATACTTGGTATTTTTTTAAAGGGGGGACAATGCATTGGTTACAATACATTAAACTGGTCTCATAGCAGGTTTTACTGATAATGTAACTGCCAAACACGTGCGAGTTAACTTCTAAATGTCTCGTTTGCGAGAAACAGTGCTGTTGCACATTAAACCGGAGAGGGAGCACTACTCACAAGAGAGGCGCTGTCAACAACAAATTTTCTGGTGACAGATGAATTATGTGGACGTGCTTATGCTGACATAGCACAAAGAATACTGGCCAAATGAAGCCCACGCCAATCGATAAGGAAATCCCAAATCATACACAACACTGCAATGGTGAACTTGTATTTATTTTCAGTGGCACTACAAATATGGGCCACATTCTTTTAACAGTTTAGAGATATTTAAGTTATTGAGATGCAATTTCATATTCCATGATATAGGGGAGAGCTGAGTCGAAAGTAACGCTTTATGTTCGATCCCATTTACTCCAAGTTAATAGAGATAGAGATCCCATGTTTTATGACACAGAACTTGCACACGTCCTTCACTATTGCCAACTGTAATTTTCAATCTAGGATATTTGAGTTGAATGGATAGAGTGCAATGTTATCCTGGGACTACTGCGATTACCTAGTAGGGCCATGTTAAATCCTTTTCACCCTTCGTACTGATAGAGGACAAATCAATGACATATAAAACCTAAACATCTAAGCATCTACTGTCTAAACATACCTAAACCTATGTCCCCTACCCTACCAAATGTGTGTTTTTCAGACATGAGCAGTTTTGGGAAAGTGCTTCTATATAGACTGTGTTCTACGGCTTCTGAAAGTTGTATTGTTGTTGATTAAAAGGCTATTAAAACTGAAAACAAGAAAGTAATTTGTTAGCAAGAATTTCTTGCCATGTCATTTTGATTCCGTATTGTAAATGCAGCTGGAGTGTTAACTGAAGTGGATGCTATCTTAAAGTTAAACTCTTTAGAGTTACTCTTGAAAAATTCTCCTCACGTCATGTTTTGGGAAATGCACATCAACTTTTCCAAACTTGCAAGGAACCTGCAGACACTCATTCTTGTACCGCTCTCCAGCCCTCGGCGAACAAACTGCCTTCTGCTACAGCCAAAATTCAAATTTTGACTCATCAGTCCAGAGAACCTGCTGCCATTTTTCTGCACCCCAGTTCCTGTGTTTTTGTCGCTTGGCCTTGTTTCCACATCAGAGGTATGGCTTTTATGGTCGCAATTCTTCCATGAAGACCACTGACCGGACTTCTCCGCACAGTAGATGGGCATACCTGGGTCCCACTGGTTTCTGCCAATTCTGAGCTGATGGCACTGCTGGACATCTTCTGATTTCGAAGGGAAGTAAGCATGCTGTGTCTTTCATCTGCTGCACTAAGTTTCCTTGGCTGACCACTGTGTCTACGGTCCTCAACGTTGCCCGATTCTTTGTGCTTCTTCAACAGAGCTTGGACAGCACATCTGGAAACCCCTGTCTGCCTTGAAATTTCTGCCTGGGAGAGACTTTGCTGATGCAGTATAACTACCTTGTGTCTTGTTGCTTGCTCAGAATTCCCATGATGTATGACTTCTGACATTAAACTGACTTCAGCAACTTCACCTTGGAAGCAGAGTTTGGCTGTTCCTCACCCAGTTTTAACCCTCCTACACAGCTGTTTCTGTCTCAGTTAATGATTGTGTTTCAACCAACATATTTAATTGAAGATCATTAGCTCCAGTTTGGTATAATTGGTTAATCACACACCTGACTAAATGCCTACCAAATCCCTGACTTTGTGCAAGCGTACCTAGAAGAATTGATGCTGGTTTGAGGCAAAGGGTGGTCAATATTGATTTGATTTAGATTTTTCTTCTGTTCACTCACTTTGCATTTTGTTAATTAAATAAAACAATTAACATTGATATTTTTGAAAGCATTCTTTCTTTACCTCATTTTTTCACACCTGACTAAAACTCTTGCACAGTACTGTATATTGTGCATTTTCAAGACACGTTGCTTTCAGAAACTCACCCTGTTTTGTGAATGTTTTCATTTTTCAATTATTATTTTCATAACATAGAAATTGTGAACAGTTTAAGCAATTTTGTGAAAACATTGTAGCGCCAAGATCATCAAGAACCCTCATAAGATGGTTTGCTAAGTGCATTAAGTGGGGAGGCCTGTAGCCTAGTGGTTAAGGTACATGACTGGGACCCGCAGGGTCGGCGGTTCGATTCCCGGTGTAGCCACAATAAGATCCACACAGCCGTTGGGCCCTTGAGCAAGGCCGTTAACCCTGCATTGCTCCAGGGGAGGATTGTCTCCTGCTTAGTCTAATCAACTGTATGTCGCTCTGGATAAGAGCGTCTGCCAAATGCCAATAATGTAATGTAATGTAAAGTCGGTTTCGGGAAACAACTTAACTGAAATTGAAGCAAACAATTGTTGCATGTCAGAGTGCTTCACATCACTTGTACTGCAGAAAATATGTACCATAGACACACAGATCAGTGGGTGGAGCAAACAAATCCCAACCGAGACGAAGTACAGCACCAAGAGTAGGCAACCAGGAGCCTAGATGAGTCAACAAAACACAGCACTCGATCAAAACAAATTTTATATTTATTGAAACATGCACAAAAAATAAGAACTACCATTTCATTTTTGGAATGGATCATGGGAATACAATAAGAAACTGCCATTTCAAATTAGGCTTTCCATGAAGATGGCGTAGACATCCAGAAAAAGAAAATGTTAAATGGACTTTGCATTTCAATTTTAAATTGTGAGATAAACTGCGTACATACATGAACTTAAAAATGAGTAAGCACAATGGGCCTTTCAATTTTAATTTTAATTATGTGATGGTTTTGCACACAGGGAATGAAAACAAAATGTTAGCTTACATTTTTATTAGAATTTTTAAATAGTAATGCTTCCATACAAGAAATGACAAGATTAATTCCCCCAGAATTGTAAAAACAGTACATTGAAATAAAACATGATATATAGACATGCTAATTATGATATACAGACCTATAACCATTCCTGGGTCATTTCATATTTCTCATTCAGGCCTCTAAGATCATTGAGCAATTTGAAGCCTTAACATGTGTAACGGTAATATTTACAGTGCTGGCCACAAGGACGAGTTCAGCACATACCTCATGCAGACAAGCAGCCCACTTTGAGCATAAACAGGCAATATAATAATCCTATTAGTACTCCTACTATTATGGCTACATATAAAAATAATAATAATAGTAATAATAATAACTGCTGAAATGATTTACATTAATGCATCCTGCCAAGAAGGTTTCATTAATGTCATTGTCATTTTCCCAGTAAGATTTCTGAGAACACTGAGAAAATGATGCCTATTCTTTTGAGTATTTTTTGTAGCCAAAAGCAACTCCTGCTCCTGCCCCTGCTGCAATAGCAGCAACAGCGGGGCCTGCCACACACAATGCTGCCCCTGCACCAAGTAAAGCACAGATTGATATGAATCCCTTATTTCTCAAAATTGTTGCAACAATGCAAGTTGCTTTCTCTACAGCTGCTTTAACCTCTTCACACCAGAGGTCATCAATCTCTTCAGCACTCCTACATCTTTGCTCTCTGTCTATGATATCTGGCAACTTTTCCCTCAGAATCTTTTCAATCTCCCTGTGAAGTTCAATGGAAGCAGTTTCGTACATATCATTTGTGTAAAAATGCCCCTCATTGTCGTTCAATACATCCTCTATTTTGTCAACAAGATTCCTCACTTGTTCATTATCATGTGTTCTGTTATTTAAGCCATGGTATTTATCCCCAAACTTCCGTACAAGATCCTTAAAGGGTTCATCCGTACTTAGTTTCCCCTCCAGTGTCTCCCCATGAAATTCCAAATCATCCATCTTGGTAAAAAGAACAATGGTGTATCGCTTTGCCATTTCACCAAACATCTGCTCAATATTTTCAATGGATTTTTGCCCCTCCTTAGTGTACCTATCCATAGACATGACGAGGAGAAAGACATGTGGGCCTGGTTGAGACAGACACACACACCTGCCGATCTCTGTTTCGATGCAATTTGATTGTGTGTCAAACAACCCTGGGGTGTCAACCACTACAAGCCTCTTCCCAAATCTGAAGGCTTCATGTTTTTCACATTTCTGTGTTTTTGATGTTGAACCTGATGAGCTCTCAAATTTCCAGTCCTCTCTTCTGGTGCATCCCAGGATAGTATTGCCTGTCGCACTCTTTCCATGTCCTGTCTTTCCAATTAGCACAATTCACCGAACTGGCTCTACAAGTACATTGAGACACAGAACTCAACATTAAAAAGTGCTGCAAACACATGATAAAATTGACCTGCTAGCAGTGGTTGAATGGCTCAATAAGCATATTAATCATTTCAAACATTTTGATTACTTAATTATTACTTTATTTCAAGGAAAAGAATGAAGGCTTTAAGCCATAGATCAAACGCAAAAATGTACATTACCTCTTTGTGGGCTTGGCCAATAGGAATCCTCAAGTTGTCGCCTTAACGTCCGTTGCCAGTGACGAAAGTCTGCAATAACAAGTGTTGAGGAATAGATTAACAAACAATAACAAAAAGAAAAACACAGGTGGTGTTTCCAATTGTATAATTTAAGACAACTTCTGTGGAAATCATCGAGATCAGCAATTCAAATGAGGAAACTTCCTCTGAAGTGACAGATTCCTGTGTGCTGAACCACATTTTTCTTGGAATATGAACACACAACACAGATTATGCATCACAAAACCAGACCAGTGGCTATTCAAAACTTTATTCAAGCAAACTTATTTAATATATGAATATTATGCAACATTTTTCAATCTCCTTCATTGAATCACTGTTACGTTCCACATTGTTGTGTCTTGTGTTCCCTGTTTTCCCCTCAGTTTTCACTCAGTCGGTGGCCAATCACAATTCCATTTGCTGTCCCACCTGTCAATCGTCATTATCCTGGTCCCGCCTCTACCAATCTGTGTGTTTGTTGCCTATCTGATGTCTCTCTCTGAGCTCTCTTCTTACTCTCAACATAACTTTTTTATGTGTGTGTTAAAACTCAGAACCAGCCATTCCTTTACTTGTGCGTATGTGAGGTTGTGTGTGTGTTTAGTCCAGGCCAAATGCAAAAATGTCACTCGGTGGTCGGTATACTTTCCAACATTGAAATAAACCAATAAACTGAGTGAAAAAATCTCAGGGAGAAAAATATCTTACCGTCAATCTCAAATTCGCGGTCCGCCTGTCTTCTCCGCATTGTTTCTGCTACTTTGCGTCTCAGGAGTTGAATGCCGACAAATGCTTTGCAACCAAAAATATATATTTGCGATGTTAACGCCCCCTTGAGGCGTTTAAGTGATAGGAGCGCTACAACGAGTGGGATACTCTTACTTAGTGATTTAAAAAAAAGCTTTTTGATGTCATACATTTTTCATTGTTATATATTTCTCCAGGAGCACGTATTTTTCTGCCACAATTTCTCCGTTCAAATATATGGCAAAAGGGTGACGTCGAAACCTTCAGCAGAATACATGAGTCATGACACGCAGGCTAAAATAAAATATATAAATATAAATAAATAAATGGAAAAAAAATTCATGTCATGACAAGCTTTTTTAGCCATAGCAATTTTCTAAACTACAACACAACTCCGCAGTTGACATTTTAAACTCGCTTCGTTAGTGAGACTACGTTTCACAAATCAAGAGAAACTTTTTCTGAAGTACAACGTTCATTTTGAGCAGACGCAAACTTAAAATGGAAGTTGGGTAGCACTTCTTTACTGTGGAATTACGTTTTTTATCTTTTTTATTTCTACTGGTGGCTCGTTTTCAATCAAACTGTCGAACGTAAACTCACCGTGTTCTGAACGCCAAGTTAGCTCACCATGTTGCAACTTTCATGACCAATAACAAAGCAATTACTTCCAGATGAGCTCTTGTGTGTGTGTATAGTATTCGTTCCTTCCGTTTTAATAAAAACTTGGTATGAGCCACATACGCGATCCGTTTCAGCATAGTATATGGTAATAACATGGTAATAGTGTTCCAATGTGGCATTGTGGTGGGGAAGCTGTTGCTAACGAGAGACCGGACAGGCTTACCTACACAACAGAGTGAATAGGTGTTCGGACCACCGTGAGCTAACACGGTCTTTAGAACACAGGGACGGTGTGCAGTTGTTTGTCGTTTTTTTCTGTAACTATTGGTCCAATTCACATCAATCAGAGTGTTAGCCTGGAGCGCGGTGTGTTCTGCATATTCTACTTGTTTGGTTGTGTGCTGTGTTTCTTTTCTTTTCTTTATCCCTTAAAGATAACATTTTGTAATTCATGTAGGTCTATTATTGTTTAATTATTGTAGATTTTTTTGGTTTGTTGAGTAAACAGTTCGACTAAAATAGAGCTTGTATGCACAGAAACTAAATGAGTAAAGTCTGATTTATACTTCGTTTCCTGAGACAAAAATGAAAATAAAAGTGTGCATTCATACTTCGGCGAAAGGCCTGAGGGGAAGGTAATGTGGTCTCTGATATCGAGATGCCAAATGGCAAATATTGTGGTAGCGCAAAATATCATTTGGTGAAATATCAAAGTGTGAACGCTGGACACTATTCTGGCACAGGTATCCCACAGTGCATTGTGCTAGGTCAGGACCCAGGCAAACGGAAGGGCGGTGTTCAAACCAAAGCGGTAACACATTGCAGTATTTTATATGAATCATCAATCATAATTGCGTCATATGAGACATAATTGCATGTAAATCCATTCTGAAATTCATAGCCATTTTGTTTGGAATAATAATCCTCTGGGGGACAGCAATGGTTGGATGACCCCTCAATAAATGCAGTGAAATATGTACTAAAGCCAATCTGACATTACATGCAGAAACCTGATGACAGAGCATTCATTTTAAATGTGTGCTTGCTCAGTCAGTACAGTAAAGTTCATGCAGGCTTACTAATCAAATATGAAGCCATCTCGCTTTGTGTGCTGACAAGGGTAACTTTATTTTACATTTGACAAAGATAACATAAAACCACTTACAGATGGGCTCATGCACAGGTCTAGTTGTGTGGTAAGAAATGGTTGACTATGCGCGCCCAAATTGTACCTGCAGAAATGAAAGCGGCAGAAACAAATATGCAGTTGAAAGCTAATTAGCTCTTAGGCCACAGGTGGAAAACCAGTTATCTGTTACCGGCTCAAAGTAACAAAAAAAAACGGCAGGAGAGACTTCGCAAGTGTTTCACGTTTAGGTTTTTAATTACGTGAAAACATATGAATTTCAAACTGGACAGCTTTATACCATGTGGTGGTATCTAATCTTGTGTTCATGTCACATGGTCTTCCAGGTCTTCGTGTGGTGATTGCTGGGCCCACAGGTTCAGGCAAGAGTGCAGCGGGAAATGCCATCTTTGGACGCAGTGTATTCACTTCTGCTGCTGGTTCCTGCTCTGTCACCCAGGCGTGTGAAAGCGCCGAGGAGGAAGTGGAGGATGTCGGGAAGCTCCTGATCGTCGACACACCGAGTCCATTGAGTCCGGGACAGAGGAGGCGATGCCTCCAGCTGTGTGCTCCAGGCCCTCACGCGTTCCTGCTGACGCTACGTGTGGGCCGCTACGATGAAGAAGACCGGAACCAGGTTGAGAGTCTGGAGAAAGTGTTTGGAGAAGCGATGTATAATTTCACCACAGTTCTTTTCACACACAGGGACAATATGGAGATGACAGGGGAACGGTTGCAGGACCACATCGAAAATGCCAACCCCCACCTCAAAAGCCTGCTGGAGAAGTGTGGGCAGAGATACCACGTATTTGACAATAGGAAAAAAGATGACAGAAAACAAGTGAAAGAACTTGTGAAAATAGTTGATGAAATGGTACAGGCTAACGGTGGTAAGCACTACGAGAGACCCCCATCGCCCTATGTGAAAATCATATCAGTGTGTACCCTGTTCTCATGTGCAGCTCTTCTGAGATGCCTGTGGACATACTGGAATAACGTAGACGATGTCAGGCCCGTCTTGTTTTCTGGAACTGTCTTTGGGATAGGAATTATATGGCTGGTGAAGAAAACATTAAAATACTGACCTCTGTGCCATGATCTGACATAGCTTCAAAGGAGTAGAATGTTATATGATTGGATTGATTTCGATGAATACATCAAAATGCATTTAATAGAATTCTGAGCATGGATATAGTGGCAGGGGGTGGTCAGATGATCAAAAACTCAAAAGACAGATTTGATTCAAAGAATAATTTGAAACGAAAGACAAACATGCCCTCTATGGACCACTTCATTGATTACCATAGATGAATATATAGCCATTATATAGCCATATGTGATATAATTATCCATTATTATATGATCTATAACCAACCATATCCATTATGAAGGAGAAGGGACAACTGATCCTGTATCAGCACTGCTACTCTGAGGTGTGTCACAGATATGAGCGTGAGTATTTTGGATCCATCCATCTTCATGTAACTGAATTCAGTCTGCTCCAATATTAACTTTAGGGAGCTCAATCTTTTGTCGAAATGTTTGGATACAGAATTACAGCTGTGATTTAAAAAATAAGAGAAAATTAGAGCATGTAGAAAACAATTTCTAATTGATGTAAAATGCTTTATAATGAAAGCAATGTTTTAATACAGAGGTGCAGTGATATCTTAAAGAAATGCATAATCATGCTTGATATTGTGAACGAAATGCATACATATATAAACCTCCCTTGTAGAAATGCTGAGCTGTGGTTTTGTTATTCTTTCTTTCCTTCTTCTTTGGTACCCACCGGTAAATTCCAGCCTGGTATTTGCCTACAACCTATCGCAAAACAAAAAAAGCAACTATAGAGCACACGTCACATCAGGGAGAAACCAGGTCTGATATCTTCTAAATGACTTCGTTGTTACACCTTGAACCCGGAGAGAAAGCACTACTCACAAGAGAGGAGCTGTGAACAACTAATTTGCTAGTGCCAGATGAATAAGTTAGAAGGTGCTTATGTTGCCATAATAATGTTAGTTTTAAAAATAACATTGCATTACATTCCAGTGTTTCCCATAGTGGTTTATAGTTAAGTTTATAATGAACTAGCGTTGGAATAAAAAATGAAAATCAATGAAAAATAAATAAATACAGTGCATCCGGAAAGTATTCACAGCGCTTCACTTTTCCCACATTTTGTTATGTTACAGCCTTTTTCCAAAATGGAATAAATTCATTTTTTCCCTCAAAATTCTACACACAACACCCCATAATAACAACATGAAAGAAGTTTTTTTGAAATTTTAGCAAATTTATTAAAAATAAAAAACTAAGAAATCACATGTACATAAGTATTCACAGCCTTTGCTCAATACTTTGTTGATACACCTTTGGCAGCAATTACAGCCTCAAGTCTTTTTGAATATGATGCCACAAGCTTGGCACACCTATCTTTGGGCAGTTTCGCCCATTCCTCTTTGCAGCACCTCCCCATCAGGTTGGATGGGGAGCGTCGGTGCACAGCCATTTTCAGATCTCTCCAGAGATGTTCAATCGGATTCATGTCCGGGCTCTGGCGGGGCCACTCAAGGACATTCACAAAGTTGTCCTGAAGCCACTCCTTTGATATCTTGGCTGTGTGCTTAGGGTCATTGTCCTGCTGAAAGATGAACCGGTCAAGAGCGCTCTGGAGCAGGTTTTCATCCAGGATGTCTCTGTACATTGCTGCATTCATCTTTCCCACAATCCTGACTAGTCACCCAGTTCCTGCCGCTGAAAAACATCCCCACAGCATGATGCTGCCACCACCATGCTTCACTGTAGGGATGGTATTGGGCAGGTGATGAGCGGTGCCTGGTTTCCTCCAAACATGACGCCTGGCATTCACGCCAAAGAGCTCAATCTTTGTCTCATCAGGCCAGAGAATTTTGTTCTCCTTCAGGTGCCTTTTGGCAAACTGCAGGTGGGCTGCCATGTGCCTTTTACTAAGGAGTGGCGTCCGTCTGACCACTCTACCATACAGGCCTGATTGGTGGATTGCTGCAGAGATGGTTGTCCTTCTGGATGGTTCTCCGCAGAGGAACGCTGGAGCTCTGACAGAGTGACCATCGGGTTCTTGGTCACCTCCCTGACTAAGGCCCACCTCCCTGACTTCCGAACTTCTTCCATTTACGGATGATGGAGACCACAGTGCTCACTGGGAGCTTCAAAGCAGCAGAAATCTTTCTGTATCCTTCCCCAGATTTGTGCCTCAAGGCAATCCTGTCTCGGAGGTCTACAGACAATTCTTTTGACTTCATGCTTGATTTGTGCTCCGACATGCACTGTCAACTGTGGGACCTTATATAGACAGGTGTGTGCCTTTCCAAATCATGTCCAATCAACTGAATTTACCACAGGTGGACTCCAATTAAGCTGTAGAAACATCTCAAGGTTGATCAGTGGAAACAGGATGCACCTGAGCTCAATTTTGAGCTTCATGGCAAAGGCTGTGAATACTTATGTACATGTGATTTCTTAGTTTTTTATTTTTTAATAAATTTGGAAAAATGTCAGAAAAACTTCTTTCATGTTGTCATTATGGGGTGTCGTGTGTAGAATTTTGAGGAAAAGGAATAAGGCCGTAACATAACAAAATGTGGGAAAAGTGAAGCGCTGTGAATACTTTCCGGATTCACTGTAAACAACCACATCATCCAAGTAGACTGCACAACCCTCCAGACTGGTCAGTACTTTGTTCATGAGGCGTTGGAATGTGGAAGGGGCATTTTTGAGACCAAATGGCATGACTGTATAGGTATATAGTCCACTATGCGTAATAAAAGCAGATATTTCCCGCACACGGGTTGTTAATGGCACCTGCCAGTATCCTTTAAGTAAGTCCAGTTTTGTAACAAACATCGCAGCACCAACCTGGTCGACGCAGTCCTCCAACTTAGTTAATAAGTTTACTTTATGGTAGTCCATGCAAAACCGAAATGAGCCATCAGGCTTATTAACCAAAATACACGGTGAACTCCATTCTGCAAATGCAGGCTCTGTAATACCATTTATAATCATATAGTCTATTTCAGACTCTAGATGTTTCCGCTTTGGACACGATAGAAACGTAGGCACCTAAGCACCGTTTCAATCACCTGGTCGGCCCGCTCGGTCTGGCTGTTGGTCTGTGGATGGGAACCCGAAGATAAGTTGGAAGTGGACCCGATGAGTGTACTAAAATTAGACCCTTGCACCGGATGAGTCTTATGAAAGTCTTTTGACAAGTCTTTATCCAGAACGAATCTGGATGGTATCCAGCTTCTGTCCTCGGGGCCATAGCCCTCCCAGTCAACCAAGTACTGCAGGCCCCGAACCCGAAGGCGAACGTCCATGATCCGCCGCACAGTGTAGGCTTCGCCCCCATCGATGAGTCGGGGGGGAGGGGGGGAGGGGGTGGGACAGAGAGGGTGGGTAACAGCCGGTTTGATTCTAGACACATGGAATGTGGGATGAATCCGGCACATGGTGGATGGGAGTCTGAGGTGAACTGCAGTAGGGCTGAGGATCTTGGTGATGGGGAAGGGGCCAATGTATCTTGGCGCCAGCTTACGTGTCTCGATGCGTAGTGGGATGTCTCTGGTGGTCAGGAAAACTCTCTGTCCAATGCGGTAGGTGGGTGCCTTGGACCGACGCCAGTCGGCTGTTGCCTTCATCCGGGTACTGGCGTGCTGCAGGTTGATACGGGAAGCTCTCCAGGTCCATCACCGGATGAAAGCTTCAGACGACGGGACTCCCACCTCCTCCTCTTGGTCAGGAAAAAACGGGGGTTGATAACCTAGGCAGCACTTGAAAGGGGACAACTTGGAGGCAGAGGAGGTGTGGGAGTTAATAGCATATTCAGGAGGCATTACGCTCACATAGGCACCTAAGCACCGTTTCAATCACCTGGTCGGCCCGCTCGGTCTGGCTGTTGGTCTGTGGATGGAAACCCGAAGATAAGTTGGAAGTGGACCCGATGAGTGTACAAAAAGCTTTCCGTGCCGTGAATTGAGGACCTCTATCGGTGACTATGTTGGAGGGAATGCTGTGAAGACGAATAACGTGTTGGGTAAGTAAATTTGCGGTTTCTTTGGCTGATGGAAGTTTGATGAGGGGAACACAGCTTTAGAAAACCTATCGACTATGGTGAGTATGGTGGTGAAAGTGTTGGAAGGAGGCAGAGATGTGGACTCGAGTCATTGTGACTCGGACTCGAGTCGACTCGAGTCACCTTTTTGACGACTTGCAACTTGACTTGACAGAAAATAATTTACTTGAGACTCGACTTGGACTTGGAAGTTAAAGACTTGAGACTTGATGTGACTTGAGACATGATGACTCGAATGACTTGTTTGTGTTCGTTTTGTTTTCAGTTTAAATATTATTCAAATGTTCAAGTTGTCAAGGTTACCGGTATGCGAGCGCATACACTGGGAATGGCATGGTCATGATTGGATGACTGCCCTGTCATGTGAATGTGATCTGATCATGGCGACCGCGACTGTGCCAAGAGTCATCACTTTTGGATTTAAAAATTTCATATGTGATGGAAAAAAACGAACTGCTGAATGCAAGACCTGCTCAACAACGATTTCTGACAGCCAGAGTACAACATCAAACTTTGTTCGTCATTTGAGGACTCATTCGGATCGGTAAGTGTGAGGGGTGGCTCATGTTAGCTAACGTTAGCCAGATAAAATGAAATAACCAGTGCTTAGTTTGTAAATCAGGAGGTCCCGATACAAAAAGAGGCTGCTGTTCCGTCGCGTCAGGGGGAGAAAAAAAAGTCCTGGAACGCCGCCAAGAGTTACCAACTATCCCTTATTAGCCGGGACATCCCATACATTGGGCTAAATTAGTTTGTATTGACTGCTACTCTACTCTGCACACTGATCGGAATCCTTGTTGCTTCAAAAAGTTACCGGTTATTTTAGTCTGAACACTGTGGGTATGCTCAGTGAGCATTACTTCTTCTTTGTGTGTCCTTCTGTTGCCGCCACAGCACCCGACCATGATGCTGCCCCCACACAATTGCACCCCCAATACTCTCCATTACCAGCTCCCAAAACAGACCACAGACACCAAATGCACATTAAATAACACATTTAATAAACATAACTTGTACTAAACGTTTGTCAGAAGCCGTTTCTACTTACCTCCTGCCCCGCGCTTTGAAAGCGCCGTAGGACACGGTGTCGTGGAGGAGGAACGGCTGATTAATTTAGTGGCTGTAATGCGACTATCAAAACCAACTATAAGCCGGTGAGAGGGCGAGTACAGGGAGATCTGTCCGACACGAGTCCAAGGAACGAGCATGAGTCCGTAGCTGCAGTTAAAGAGTGTTTATTGATACTACGACAAAACATTGCTCTGCATAGATGGTATTGCATTTGGACTTAGATGTTAGTGTTAGCGTTTAGTGGTCAACAGAAATATCGGCACCCTGACTCACCCTCTCTGTTGCAAACAACAAACAGACTGATTCCTAAATAGGCACAGGTGATATTAATTACGCTACCATTCTGCCCCGGTGCCGCGCGCACACACACACACACCATTACCACTGGTGAAAAAGTAACAAAACACATTGCTGCTCCTACAGTCAATATTTGGCTAGATTTTATGTCATTTTCAGTAAAGACTCATCTAGATATAAAACGTGTGTTAAGCAGCCTACTCTCACATCTTTACTTGACGCAGAGCGCACAGCTGATAGGTATGTGGTTTGTTTACATGACGTCACGGATTCAGTGTGGACAGAGCGTCTGATGTTACGCGATGAGACGCGATAGTGATTGACGTTAAATTCAGATTTAATATGACTCGACTTGGGACTTCACTTGCCGTAACCAAGGACTCGACTTGACTTGACTTGACATAACCTGTGACTTGAATTGACTTGACTTGCCCAAGAAAAAAATACTTGGGACTTGCTTGAGACTTGGACCAAATGACTTGAGACTTACTTGTGACTTGGATAAGAGGGACTTGGTCACATCTCTGGAAGGAGGTAACCCAGTGACTAATGCTATGTGGGACCAGAGGCGGTGAGGGATAGGGAGAGGCTGTAACAGACCTGACGGGGGTGAGTGGGAAGGTTTACCTTGAGCACAGACCGAGCAAGCAGCAACAAAGTCCAAGACATCTCTCTTCATGCCTGACCACCAGAACCTTCTCTGAATGAATGTGGTAGTGCATGAGATCCCGGGATGGCATGAGAGAATAGAGGAATGTCCCCATTGTAACACCTGCTATCTGGCTGCCGGTGGAACGTACCGGCGGTTGTCCGGACAGTTACTGTGACCTGCTTTGTCGTTCTGAGCATTGCGGACAATGTCCTCAATTTCAAGCTGTACAGCATTGACGAAGCAGTTGGATGGTAAGATGGTGTCTGGCCTTTCCTCCTTGCTGTAGGGTTCGAACCGTCTGGAGAGTGCGTCAGGCTTGACGTTCTTGGATCCAGGACGGTAGGCAAGCGTAAAATTGAAACGGGAGAAGAATAGGGCCCACCGGGCTTGCCGAGAATTGAGTCTTTTGGCGGTCTGCAGATACTCCAAGTTCTTATGGTCAGTCCACACCAAAAAGGGGGCTTGAGCTCCTTCCAGCCAGTGCCTGCACTCTTCTAAGGCCAGTTTGACCGCCAGAAGTTCCCAGTTGCCGATGTCGTAGTTCTCTTCTGTTGGTGATAGGCGGCGAGAGAAGAAAGCACAGGGATGGATCTTATTGTCTTTACTGGAGCGTTGTGATAGGACAACCCCTACCCCGATGTCGGAGGCGTCCACCTCGACTACAAATTGTCTGGTAGGGTCAGGGTGGATCAGGATAGGAGCTGAGGTAAAACGGACCTTGAGGTCAAGAAATGCCTGATATCATTCCATTGGAAAGTTCTCTTGTTGGATGTGAGTGCAGTGAGGGAGGCAGTGAGGGAGGCAGTACGAGCAGTCGTCTGGCAGTCGGAGGGTTGCCGGTTCGATCCCCTGCCCGGGCTGTGTCAAAAGTGTCCCTGAGCAAGACACCTAACCCCCAAATGCTCCTGACGAGCTGGTCGGCGCCTTGCATGGCAGCCAATCGCCGTTGGTGTGTCAGTGTGTGTATGAATGGGTGAATGAGAAGCATCAATTGTACAGCGCTTTGGATAAAGGCGCTATATAAATGCCAACCATTTACCATATAAATTCCAACCATTTACCATTTAGGGAGGCAACAGTGGTACTGTAATTCCGGATGAATCAGTGGTAGAAGTTGGCAAACCCCAAGAAGCGTTGTAGGTCCTTGCGACTGGTGGGTTGTGGCCACTCGATCACTGCCGTAACCTTCTTGGGGTCCAGTTCTTAGTTCAGTCACTTGGCCTTGTTTCCACGTCGGAGGAATGGCTTTTTGGCCGCAATTCTTCCATGAAGACCAGTTCTGACCAGACTTCTCCACACAGTAGATGGGCATGCCTGGGTCCCACTGGTTCCTGCCAATTCTGAGCTGATGGCACTGCTGGACATCTTCCGATTGCAAAGGGAAGTCAGCATGATGTGTCTTTTATCTGCTCCACTGTTTCCTTGGCTGACCACTGCATCTATGGTCCTCACCGTTGCCTGTTTCTTTGTGCTTCTCCAACAGAGCTTGGACAGCACATCTGGAAACCCCTGTCTGCCTTGAAAGTTCTGCTTGGGAGAGACCTTGCTGATGCAGTATAACTACCTTGTGTCTCGTTGCTGTGCTCAGAATTGCCATGATGTATGACTTCTGACATTAAACTGTCTTCAGCAACTTCACCTTGGAAGCAGAGTTTGGCTGTTCCGCACCTAGTTTTCACCCTCCTACACAGCTGTTTCTGTTTCAGTATACAATATACGATGATCATTGTTCTGAAATATGATCTAAACAAATTATATTTATTGAAACATGTACAAAAACAGTGAGAAGCAGCAACACAAATAAACGAGTGTATTGAGCCAAATACTTCAGTCTCCATAATCATAAACCACACACTACTGATATAAAAGCATCAGAGAGGGAAAAAAATGAAATAGCAGAATGCAACTATAAAAAGATAGAATAAATGTTATGTGTGGATCTTATTGTGGCTACACTGGGATTTGAACCCCAACCTTGTCTGTCGCAGTCATCTTTACCACTACGCCACAGGCCACCCTATATTAACACGCTGTTTGTACTGTTAATATTGACAGTGCTGGCCACACTGGACAAGTTTCGCACATAACTCATTAATAAAAAGCTGCTGTAGAAAAGCAGCCCCCTTTAAGCATAAACAGGCAATATAATAATACTATTAGTACTACTACTATTACCACTACTACTAATAATAATAATAATAATAATAATAATAATAATACTAATAACTGCTGAATTGATTCACTTTAATGCATGCTGCCAAGGAGGTTTCATTAATGTCATTGTCATTTTCCCAGTAAGATTTCTGAGAACACTGAGAAAATATTCCAGTTCATTGATGCCTATTTTTTATAGTATTTTTTGTAGCCAAAAGCGACTCCTGCTCCTACTCCTGCCCCTGCTGCAATAGCAGCAACAGCGGGGCCTGCCACACACAATGCTGCCCCTGCACCAAGTAAAGCAAAGATTGATATGAATCCCTTATTTCTCAAAATTGTTGCAACGATGCAAGTTGCTTTCTCTACAGCTGCTTTAACCTCTTCACACCAGAGGTTATCAATCTCTTCAGCACTCCTACTTCTTTGCTCTCTGTCTATGATATCTGGCAACTTTTCCCTCAGAATGTTTTCAATCTCCCTGTGAAGTTCAATGGAAGCAGTTTCGTACATATTATTGGTGTAAAAATGCCCCTCATTGTCGTTCAATACATCCTCTATTTTGTCAACAAACTTCCTCACTTGTTCATCATCATGTCTTCTGTTATTTATTCCATGGTATTTATTCCCAAACTTCTGTACAAGATTCCTAAACTGTTCATCCCTACTTAATCGCTCCTCAAGTGTCTCCCCACCATATTCCAATTCGTCCATCCCTGTAAAAAGAACGATGGTGTATGGCTTTACCATCTCACCAAACATCCGCTCAAAATGTTCAATGGTTTCTTTCTCCTCCGTAGTGTACCTAGTGTTTATACCGATGACGAGGAGGAAGACATGCGGGCCTGGTTGAGACAGACACACACACCTCCCAATCTCTGTTTCAGTGCAATCTGAATTTGTGTCAAATAACCCCGGGGTGTCAATCACGACAAGCCTTTTCCCAAATCTGACAGCTTCATGTTTTTCACACTGCTGCAGTCCAGATGTCACGCCTGTTGTAACCTTAAATTTCCAGTCCTCTCTTCTGGTGCATCCCAGGATAGTGTTTCCAGATGCGCTCCTTCCATGTCCTGTCTTTCCAATTAGCACAATTCGTCGAACTGGCTCTACAAGAACATTGAGGCAACATAAAGAAGTCAACATAAAAAGAATAAGAGCAAACATAATTAGAGAAATTATAACTATTTACTAACTGGCATTTCCAACATTTTGATTACTTAATTAGTACTTATTTCAAGGAAAAGTATAAAGGCTTTAAGCTACAGATCAAAAGCAAAAATTTACATAACCTCTTGGTGGGCTTGGCCTCTGGGAATCCACAACTTTTTGTTGTTGACTAAACTCCCTTTGCCAGTGACGAAAGTCTGCAATAGCAACCAGTGTTGAGGAATAGATGACCAAACAAATCACAATTTAAAACAACTTTTGTGGAAATCATCGATATCAGCAATTCAAACTATTGCTCTGAAGTGACAGACTCATGTGTGCTGAACATCATTTTCCTCACAGTCTGAACACACAACAGAGATTATGCATCACATATCCAGACCAGTGCCTGTTCAAAACTTTTTTTCAGCACTTGATGAAATGTGACCCGAAAATGAGGAGGTTCTGACCTTTTTGAAAAAAATGAGTGAGCGTAATAGCGTTGTTTATAGGGCACTAAATACAGGCACGAAGTTGTATGCAAAAATGCTGTTAAAAAGTATGAAAAAACAAAACAAAAGTCGTATCTGGTTGGAGCCCGTTCATCTTGGAATCTTTGAAGCTCAATATCTCAAAACTCTCAGATAGACGCAGATAGAACCTTCTCATTCTCAGCACACGGTAAAAAATGCTAAAAATGTCTCTCGGTGGTCGTCGACTACTTCTCAACATTAAAATAGGCCAATAAATCAAGAGAGAAAATCTCAACGAAAAAAAATATCTTACCGTCAGTCTTAAATTCGGGGTTTGGGTGTCTTCTCTGCATCGTTTCTGCTACTTAGCGTCTCAGGATTTGAGTGCCGAGAAATGCAACAAAAAGTATATATTTCTGATGATAACGCCCCCTTCAGGCACTGAAGTGATAGGATATAGTGCTTGAATAGTTGGATACTCCATTGTGATAAAAAAAAAAATAATAAAAAAAAATAATAATAATAATGATAATAATAATAATGTAAGATTTTGCAAAAAACCACCATGAACAATTTATCAGTCCAAATGAATGGTAAAGTAGTGACGTCGAAACCTTCAACGATATACAGGAGTCATGACACGCGAGCTCTTTTGGACAGAGTTGACAATTTCAACTCGCTTCGTTCGTGACACTACGTTTCACCAAGCAAGAGAACACATTTTTATCCGAAGTATGGCGTTAATTTTGAGCAGACGCAAGAATCGAATAATAATGTAACTGGCAAACACGTGTTAGCACAAGCAGGCTTCTTCTAAATGGCTCGTTTACGAGAAACGGCGCTGTTGCACATTGAACCGGAGAGGGAGCACTACACAGAGAGAGGCGCTGTCAACAACGAATTTTCTGGTGACACATGAATTATGTGGACGTGCTTATGCTGCCATAGCACCAAGAATACCGGCCAAATGAAGCCCACGCCAGTCGATAAGGAAATCCCAAATCATACACAACACTGCAATGGTGAACTTGTATTTATTTTCAGTGGCACTACAAATATGGGCCACATTCTTTTAACAGTTTAGAAATATTGAAGTTATTGAGATGCGATTTCATATTCCATGATATACGGGAGAGCTGAGTCGAAAGTAACGCTTTATGTTCGATCCCATTTACTCCAAAGTTAATAGAGATAGAGATCCCATATTTTATGACACAAAACTTGCACTCGTCCTTCACTATTGCCAACTGTAATTTTCATTCTAAGATATATGAGTTGAAAATGGATAGAGAATGAGAATGGATAGAGTGCAATGTTACTTTCGTCCCTGCCAAAAGTACTTGATTTAAAATAAAAGATTCCACGACATCCTGGGACTACTGCGATTACAAGTAGGGCCATGTTAAATCCCTTTCACCCTTCATACTGATAGAGGACAAATCAATTACCTATAAAACCTAAACATCTACCATCATACCACCATAAGCATCTACCGTCTAAACATACCTAGATGAGTCAACAAAACACACTCGATCTAAAAAAATTGTATATTTATTGAAACATGTACAAATAATAAGAAATGCACATGCTTAAATGCAATTATGCAATATATGCGTACAACACAGTGAGAAGCAGAAACACAAATAAATGAGTTTATTGAGCCAAATACTTCAGTCTCCATAATCATAAACCACACACACTACTGATATATGAAATAGCAGAATGCAACTATAAAGAGATAGAATACATTTTATAAAACATTTGTCAACAGAAACTCTAAAACAATGGTCAGTGGCATCACCAGCACACAAACATGACAATTAAATAAATGGCGATGTGAACTACCATTTCCTTTTTGTAATGGATCATGGGAATACTATAAGAAACTGCCATTTCAAATTAGGCTTTCCATGAAGACGGCGTAGACTTCCCGAAAAAGAAAATGTTAAAAGGACTTATTTTAAATTGTGAGATGAACTGTGTATGTTCATGAACTTAAAGATGAATAAGCACAATTTAAAATGTACATTTAAATTTTAATCATGTCATGGTTTTGCACACAGAGAAAGAAAATAAAATGTTACCTTGCATTTTTATGAGAATTTTTTCATGGTTATGCTTCCATACAAGAGATGACAAGATGAATGTTTTCCCTCTAGAATTGTAAAAACAGTACATTGAAAGAAAACATGATATATAGACATGCGAATTATGATATATAGACCTATAACCATTCCTGGGTCATTTCATGAATTCATATTTCTCATTCAGGCCTCTAAGATCATTGAGCAATTGGAAGCCTTAACATCTGTTTGTAATGTTAATATTGACAGTGCTGGTTTAGCATATAACTCATGCAGACAAGCAGCCCCCTTTGAGCATAAACAGGCAATATAATAATACTATTAGTACTACTACTATTACGGCTACTTATACAAATAATAATAATAATAATAATAATAATAATAATAACTGCTGAATTGTTTCACTTTAGTGCATCTTGCCAAGAAGGGTTCATAAATGTCATTGTCATTTTCACAGTAAGATTTCTGAGAACACTGAGAAAATGTTCCAGTTCATTGATGCCTATTATTCATTTGCAGACTAAGTGACTCCTGCTCCTACTGCTGCCCCTTCTTTAATAACAGCAACAGTGACTCCTGCTCCTGCTCCTACTCCTGCCCCTGCTGTAACAGCAGCAACAGCGGCTCCAACTGCTGCTCCTACTCCTACTTCTACTCCTGCCACTGCTGCAATAACAGCAACAGTGGGGCCTGCCACACACAATGCTGCCCCTGCACCAAGTAAAGCACAGATTTATATGAATCCCTTATTTCTCAAAATTGTGCTGTGTTTCTTTTCTTTTCTTTATCCCTTAAAGATAACATTTTTCATGTAGGTCTATTATTGTTACATTATTGTATGAAACTAAATGAGTAAAGTCGGATTCATACTTCGTTTCCTGAGACAAAAATGAAAATGAAAGTGTGCATTCATACTTCGGCGAAGGCCTGAGCGGAAGCTAATGTGGTCTCTGATATCGAGACGCCAAACGGCAAATATTGTGGTAGCGCATATTATCTTACTATTTAGGATGTCAAAACAGAATGAGTATGTCAGAAACCATAGCTGTATAAAAGAGTGTGCTAATGCTGCCCAGATGACACTCTACATTTGGTGAAATATGAAAGTGTGAACGCTGGACACTATTCTGGCACAGGAATCCCACAGTGCATTGTGCTAGGTCAGGACCCAGGCAAACGGAAGGGCGGTGTTCAACCCAAAGTGGTAACACATTGCAGTATTTTCTATGAATCATCAATCATAATTGATGAGCAACTATAGAGCACACGTCAGATCAGGAAGAAACCAGGTCTGATATCTTCTAAATGACTTCGCTGTTACACCTTGAACCCGGAGAGAAAGCACTACTCACAAGAGAGGAGCTGTGAACAACAAATTTGCTAGTGCCAGATGAATAAGTTAGAAGGTACTTATGTTGCCATAATAATGTTAGTTTTAAATATAACATTGCATTACATCAGCCCCCCCACCCCTCACCCCCCTTCCCCGCCCAACTGAAGAACGCCCTGCATTACATGCATTTGGCAGATGCATAATAACAGGGTAACAAAGGTTACCCTGTTATTGCCAAACGGCAAATATTGTGGTAGCGCATAATATCTTACTATTTAGGATGTCAAAACAGAATGAGTATGTCAGAAACCATAGCTGTATAAAAGAGTGTGCTAATGCTGCCCAGATGACACTCTACATTTGGTGAAATATCAAAGTGTGAACGCTGGACACTATTCTGGCACAGGAATCCCACAGTGCATTGTGCTAGGTCAGGACCCAGGCAAACGGAAGGGCGGTGTTCAACCCAAAGTGGTAACACATTGCAGTATTTTCTATGAATCATCAATCATAATTGCGTCATATGAGACATAATTGCATGTAAATCCATTCTGAAATTCAGAGCCATTTTGTTTGGAATAATAATCATCTGGGGGACAGCAATGGTTGGATAACCCCTCAATAAATGCAGTGAAATATGTACTAAAGTCAATCTTACATTACATGCAGAAACATAATTACAGAGCATTAATTTTAAATAGGTACTTGCTCAGTCAGTACAGTGAAGTTCATACAGGCTTACTAATGAAATATAAAGCTATCTCGCTTTGTGTGCTGACAAGGGTAACTTTATTTTACATTTGACAAAGATAACATAAAACCACTTACAGATGGGCTCATGCACAGGTCTAGTTGTGTGGTAAGAAATGGTTGACTACGCGTCCCCCAAATTGTACCTGCAAAATTGAAAGCAGCAGAAACAAATATGCAGTTGAAAGCTAATTAGCTCTTAGGCCACAGGTGGAAAACCAGTTATCGCACAGCTTTATACCTTGTGGTGGTATCTAATCTTGTGTTCATGGTTTTGTCACATGGTCTTCCAGGTCTTCCCGTGGTGATTGCTGGGCCCACAGGTTCAGGCAAGAGTGCAGCGGGAAATGCCATCTTTGGACACTGCTGCTGGTTCCTGCTCTGTCACCCAGGCGTGTGAAAGTGCCGAGGAGGAAGTGAGGATGTCGGGAATGCATCCATATATAAACCTCCCTTGTAGAAATGCTGAGCTGTGGTTTTTCTTATTCTTTCTTTCCTTTTTCTTTGGTACCCACCGGTAAATTTGCCTACAACCTATCGCAAAACGAAAAAAGCAACTATAGAGCACACGTCAGATCAGGAAGAAACCAGGTCTGATATCTTCTAAATGACTTCGCTGTTACACCTTGAACCCGGAGAGAAAGCACTACTCACAAGAGAGGAGCTGTGAACAACAAATTTGCTAGTGCCAGATGAATAAGTTAGAAGGTACTTATGTTGCCATAATAATGTTAGTTTTAAATATAACATTGCATTACATTAGTGTTTCCCGCAGAGGTTTATAGTTAAGTTTATAATGAACTAACGTTGGATTAAAAAATGAAAATCGATGAAAAATGCATAAATGCATAAATAAGAAATCCGGCATTGAACAGCGGCATTTGCCGGTTTAAAATAACATCGCGTCGTTTGTCATTCAATAGTTATGAAATTGGAGCAACATCGAAGTTAAGAGTGAATTAATAATCGTAACTCCATAAAATAGCAGCATAACCTGTCTAATATTTAGAGTATGTAAATTAAACGAACAAGCAGACCAGCTTCCCCATCTACCAGCCCCCCCACCCCTCACCCCCCTTCCCCGCCCAACTGAAGAACGCCCTGCATTACATGCATTTGGCAGATGCATAATAACAGGGTAACAAAGGTACCCTGTTACTCTACTGTAAAAAAAAAATATATATATATATATATATATATATTTATTGCCTATTTTTCGGCCACCATGAACAATTTATCAGTCCAAATTAATGGTGAAATAGTGACGTCGAAACCTTCAACGACATACAGGAGTCATGACTCGCGAGCTCTTTTGGACAGAGTTGACAATTTCAACTCGCTTCGTTCGTGACACTACGTTTCATCAAGCAAGAGAACACATTTTTATCCGAAGTATGGCGTTAATTTTGAGCAGACGCAAGAATCGAATAATAATGTAACTGGCAAACACGTGTTAGCAAAAGTAGGCTTCTTCTAAATGTCTCGTTTACGAGAAACGGCGCTGTTGCACATTGAACCGGAGAGGGAGCACTACACAGAGAGAGGCGCTGTCAACAACGAATTTTCTGGTGACACATGAATTATGTGGACGTGCTTATGCTGCCATAGCACCAAGAATACCGGCCAAATGAAGCCCACGCCAGTCGATAAGGAAATCCCAAATCATACACAACACTGCAATGGTGAACTTGTATTTATTTTCAGTGGCACTACAAATATGGGCCACATTCTTTTAACAGTTTAGAAATATTGAAGTTATTGAGATGCGATTTCATATTCCATGATATACGGGAGAGCTGAGTCGAAAGTAACGCTTTATGTTCGATCCCATTTACTCCAAAGTTAATAGAGATAGAGATCCCATATTTTATGACACAAAACTTGCACTCGTCCTTCACTATTGCCAACTGTAATTTTCATTCTAAGATATATGAGTTGAAAATGGATAGAGAATGAGAATGGATAGAGTGCAATGTTACTTTCGTCCCTGCCAAAAGTACTTGATTTAAAATAAAAGATTCCACGACATCCTGGGACTACTGCGATTACAAGTAGGGCCATGTTAAATCCCTTTCACCCTTCATACTGATAGAGGACAAATCAATTACCTATAAAACCTAAACATCTACCATCATACCACCATAAGCATCTACCGTCTAAACATACCTAGATGAGTCAACAAAACACACTCGATCTAAAAAAATTGTATATTTATTGAAACATGTACAAATAATAAGAAATGCACATGCTTAAATGCAATTATGCAATATATGCGTACAACACAGTGAGAAGCAGAAACACAAATAAATGAGTTTATTGAGCCAAATACTTCAGTCTCCATAATCATAAACCACACACACTACTGATATATGAAATAGCAGAATGCAACTATAAAGAGATAGAATACATTTTATAAAACATTTGTCAACAGAAACTCTAAAATAATGGTCAGTGGCATCACCAGCACACAAACATGACAATTAAATAAATGGCGATGTGAACTACCATTTCCTTTTTGTAATGGATCATGGGAATACTATAAGAAACTGCCATTTCAAATTAGGCTTTCCATGAAGACGGCGTAGACATCCCGAAAAAGAAAATGTTAAAAGGACTTATTTTAAATTGTGAGATGAACTGTGTATGTTCATGAACTTAAAGATGAATAAGCACAATTTAAAATGTACATTTAAATTTTAATCATGTCATGGTTTTGCAAACAGAGAAAGAAAATAAAATGTTACCTTGCATTTTTATGAGAATTTTTACATGGTTATGCTTCCATACAAGAGATGACAAGATGAATGTTTTCCCTCTAGAATTGTAAAAACAGTACATTGAAAGAAAACATGATATATAGACATGCGAATTATGATATATAGACCTATAACCATTCCTGGGTCATTTCATGAATTCATATTTCTCATTCAGGCCTCTAAGATCATTGAGCAATTGGAAGCCTTAACATCTGTTTGTAATGTTAATATTGACAGTGCTGGTTTAGCATATAACTCATGCAGACAAGCAGCCGCCTTTGAGCATAAACAGGCAATATAATAATACTATTAGTACTACTACTATTACGGCTACTTATACAAATAATAATAATAATAATAATAATAATAATAATAACTGCTGAATTGTTTCACTTTAGTGCATCTTGCCAAGAAGGGTTCATAAATGTCATTGTCATTTTCACAGTAAGATTTCTGAGAACACTGAGAAAATGTTCCAGTTCATTGATGCCTATTATTCATTTGCAGACGAATTGACTCCTGCTCCTACTGCTGCCCCTTCTTTAATAACAGCAACAGTGACTCCTGCTCCTGCTCCTACTCCTGCCCCTGCTGTAGCAGCAGCAGCAGCGGTTCCAACTGCTGCTCCTACTCCTACTTCTACTCCTGCTTTTGCTGCAATAAGAGCAACAGCGGGGCCTGCCACACACAATACTGCCCCTGCACCAAGTAAAGCAAAGATTGATATTAATCCCTTATTTCTCAAAATTGTTGTAACGATGCAAGTTGATTTCTCTTCAGCTGCTTTAACCTCTTCACACCAGAGGTTATCAATCTCTTCAGCACTCTTACATTTTTGCTCTCTGTCTCTGATATCTGGCAACTTTTCCCTCAGAATCTTTTCCATCTCCCTGCGAAGTTCAATGGAAGCAGTTTCGTACATATCATTGGTGTAAAACAGCCCCTCATTCTTGTTGAATACATCCTCTATTTTGTCAACAAGCTCCCTCACTTGTTCCTCATCATGACTTCTATTATTTATGCCATGGAATTTATTCCCAAACTTCTGTACAAGATTCCCAAATGGTTTACCCCCACTTAGTTTCCCCTCCAGTGTCTCCCCATGATATTCCAAATTGTCAATCCCGGTAAAAAGAACAATGGTGTATCGCTTTGCCATTTCACCAAACATCTGCTCAATATTTTCAATGGATTTTTGCCCCTCCTTAGTGTGCCTATCCATAGACACGACGAGGAGGAAAACATGCGGGCCTGGTTCTGACAGACACACACTCTTCCCGATCTCTGTTTCGATGCAATTTGAATGTGTGTCAAACAACCCTGGGGTGTCAACCACAACAAGCCTTTTCCCAAATCTGACAGTTTCATGTTTTTCACATTTCTGTGTTATTGATGTGGAACCTGCTGAGCTCTTAAATTTCCAGTACTCTCTTCTGGTGCATCCCAGGATAGTGTTGCCTGTCGCACTCTTTCCCTGTCCAGTCTTTCCGATAAGCACAATTCGTCGAACTGGCTCTACAAGAACATTGAGACACAGAACTCAACATTAAAAAGTGCTGCAAACACATGACAAAATTGACCTGCTAGCAGTGATTAAATGGCTCCAAGCAAAGGGGCTCAATAAGCAAATTAATCATTTCAAACATTTAGATTACTTAATTATTACTTTATTTCAAGGAAAAGTATGAAGGCTTTAAGCCATAGATCAAAAGCAACAATGTACATTACCTCTTTGTGGTCTTGGCGAAGGGGAATCCACAAGTTGTTGACTAAACTCCCTTTGCAAGTGACGGAGGTCTGCAATAACAACCAGCGTTGAGGAATAGATGAACAAACAATAACAAAAAGAAAAACACAGGTGGTGTTTACAATTTTATAATTTAACTTCTGTGGAAATCATCAATATCAGCAATTCAAATGAGGAAACTTCCTCTGAAGTGACAGACTCCTGTGTGCTGAACCACATTTTCCTCGCAATCTGAACACACAAAACCAGACCAGTGGCTATTCAAAACCTAATTCAAGTGACGTAACTTATTTAAAACAAGAATATTATGCAACATTTTTCCTTCATTGAATCACTGTTACGTTCCACATTGTTGTGTCTTGTGTTCCCTCTTTTTTCCCCTCAGTTTTTACTCAGTTGCTGGCCAGTCACAATTCCATTCGCTGTCCCACCTGTCAATCGTCATTATCCTGGTCCCGCCTCTACCTATCTGTGTGTTTGTTGCCTATCTGATGTCTCTCTCTGAGCTCTCTTCTCACTTCAACATAACTTTTGTATGTGTGTGTTAAAACTCAGAACAAGCAATTCCTCTACTTGTGCGTATGTGAGGTTGTGTGTGTGTTTAGTCCAAGCCAAATGCAAAAATGTCACTCGGTGGTCGGTATACTTTCCAACATTAAAATAAACCAATAAACTGAGTGAAAAAATCTCAGGGAGAAAAATATCTTACCGTCAATCTCAAATTCGCGGTCCGCCCGTCTTCTCCGCATTGTTTCTGCTACTTAGCGTCTCAGGAGTTGAATGCCGACAAATGCTTCGCAACCAAAAATATATACTTGCGATGTTAACGCCCCCTTGAGGCGTTTAAGTGATAGGAGCGCTACAACAAGTGGGATACTCTTACTGAGTGATTTAAAAAAAAGCTTTTATTATTTTCATTATTTTTTCCTGGTAGCTACTCATTAAAAGAACAATTCTCCATACTAAGCTTTTTGATGTCATACATTTTTCATTGTTATATATTTCTCCAGGAGCACGTATTTTTCTGCCACAATTTCTCCGTTCAAATATATGGCAAAAGGGTGACGTCGAAACCTTCAACAGAATACATGAGTCATGACACGCAGGCTAAAATAAGAAATAAAAAAATAAAAAAATAATAATAAAATTTGTCATGACAAGCTTTTTTAGCCAGAGCAATTTTCTAAACGACAATACAACTCCGCAGTTGACATTTTAACTCGCTTCGTTAGTGAGGCTACGTTTCACAAATCAAGAGAAACTTTTTCTGAAGTACAACGTTCATTTTGAGCAGACGCAAGCATAGAATGGAAGGTGGGTAGCACTTGTTTACTGTGGAATTACGTTTCTTTTTTATTTCTACTGTTGGCTCGTTTTCAATCTAACTGTCTAACGTAAACTCACCGTGTTCTGAACGCCAAGTTAGCTCACCATGTTGCGAACAGTGCAACTTTCATGACCAATAACTAAGCAATTACTTCCAGATAAGCTTTTGTGTGTGTGTGTGTAGTATTCGTTCCTTCCGTTTTCATAAAAACTTGGATCCGTTTCAGCATAGCATATATTGACATGGTAGTAGTGTTCCACTGTGGCATTGTGGTGAGGAAGCTGTTGCTAACGAGAGACCGGACGCCTTGCCTACACAACAGAGTGAATAGGTGTTCGGACCACTGTAAGCTAACACGGTCTTTAGAACACAGGGTGCAGTTGTTTGTCGTTTCTTTCTGTAACTATTGGTCCAATTTACATCAATCAAAGTGTTAGCCTGGAGCGCGATGTGTTCAGCATATTCTACTTGTTTGGTTGTGTGCTGTGTTTCTTTTCTTTATCCCTTAAAGATAACATTTTGTAATTAATGTTACATTTACATTACATTTTAGTCATTTGGCAGACGCTTTTAATCCAAAGCGATTTACAAGTGCATAGGTTCTACCATAAATCAGAGCATCACATCCAGAAACTAGCAAAATACACAGGAAATGCTGTTCTAAACATAGTTGGTCTATTATTGTTACATTATTGCCAGATTTTTTTGGTTTGTTGAGTAAACAGTTTTACTTAAGTGGAGCTTGTATGCACAGAAACTAAATGAGTAAAGTCAGATTTATACTTTGTTTCCTGAGACAAAAATGAAAATGAAAGTGTGCATTCATACTTTGGCGAAGGCCTGAGGGGAAGGTAATGTGGTCTCTGATATCGAGACGCCAAACGGCAGATATTGTTGTAGCGCATAATATCTTACCATTTAGGATGTCAAAACAGAATGAGTATGTCCGAAATCATAACTCTATAAAAGAGTGTGCTGGGGTGTCTCGGTGGCGCCGCCTGTAGAGCACTGACCGCATGCTCATTGCGAGCCGCGAAGTCAACGGTTCGAATCCGACCGTCTGACAATTTGTCGCATGTCTTTCCCTCTCTGCCCCCCATTCTTCCTGTCTCTATTCACTGTCCAATAAACCTGAAAAAGGCATAAAAAATATCTTTAAAAAAAAGAGTGTGCTTATGCTGCCCAGATGACACTCTACATTTGGTGAAATATCAAAGTGTGTGAACGCTGGACACTATTCTGGCACAGGTATCCCACAGTGCATTGTGCTCGGTCAGGACCCAGGCAAACGGAAAAGCGGTGTTCAAACCAAAGCGGTAACACATTGCAGTATTTTATACGAATCATCAATCATAATTGCGTCATATGAGACATAATTGCTTGTAAATCCATTTTGAAATTCAAAGCCATTTTGTTTGGAATAATAATCCACTTTGGGACAGCAATGGTTGGCTGACCCCTCAATAAATGCAGTGAAATATGTACGAAAGTCAATCTGACATTACATACAGAAACATGAGGACAGAGCATTTATTTTAAATGGTTGCTTCCTCAGTCAGTACATTAAAGTTCATGCAGGCTTACTAATGAAATATGAAGCTATCTTGCTTTGTTTGCTGACAAGGGTAACTTTATTTTACATTTGACAAAGATGAGATGAAACCACTTACAGATGGGCTCATGCACAGGTCTAGTTGTGTGGTAAGAAATGGTTGACTACACATCCCCCAAATTGTACCTGCAAAAATGAAAGCAGCAGAAACAAATATGCAGTTGAAAGCTAATTAGCTCTTAGGCCACAGGTGGAAAACCAGTTATCGCACAGCTTTATATGGTGGTATCTAATCTTGTGTTCATGGTTTTGTCACATGGTCTTCCAGGTCTTCGCGTGGTGATTGCTGGGCCCACAGGTTCAGGCAAGAGTGCAGCGGGAAATGCCATCTTTGGACGCAGTGTATTCACTTCTGCTGCTGGTTCCTGCTCTGTCACCCAGGCGTGTGAAAGCGCAGAGGAGGAAGTGGAGGATGTCGGGAAGCTCCTGATCGTCGACACACCGAGTCCATTGAGTCCGGGTCAGAGGAGGCGGTGCCTCCAGCTGTGTGCTCCAGGCCCTCACGCGTTCCTGCTGACGCTACGCGTGGGCCGCTACGATGAAGAAGACCGGAACCAGGTTGAGAGTCTGGAGAAAGTGTTTGGAGAAGCGATGTATAATTACACCACAGTTCTTTTCACACACAGGGACAATATGGAGATGACAGGGGAACGGTTGCAGGACCACATCGAAAATGCCAACCCCCACCTCAAAAGCCTGCTCGAGAGGTGTGGGCAGAGATACCATGTATTTGACAATAGGAAAAAAGATGACAGAAAACAAGTGAAAGAACTTGTCAAAATAGTTGATGAAATGGTAAAGGCTAATGGTGGTAAGCACTACGAGAGACTCGCATCACCCTGTGTGAAATTCATATCAGTGTGTACCCTGTTCTCATTCGTAATTCTGCTGACATTCCTGTGGATATACTGGAATAACGTAGATGATGTCAGGCCCGTCTTGTAAATGGTTGGCATTTGTATAGCGCCTTTATCCAAAGCACTATACAATTGATGCTTCTCATTCACCCATTCAAACACACTCACACACTCACACACCAACAGTGATTGGCTGCCAGCTCAGACCAGCTCGTCAGGAGCATTTGGGGGTTAGGTGTCTTGCTCAGGGACACTTCAACACAGCCCGGGCAGGGGATCGAACCGGCAACCCTCTGACTGCCAGAGGACTGCTCTTACTGCCTGAGCCATGTCGCTTGTTTTCTGGAATTGTCTTTGGGATAGGAATTTTATGGCTGGTGAAGCAAACATTAAAATACTGCCATGATCTGATACAGCTTCAAAGGAGTAGAATGTTATATGATTGGATTGATTTCGACGAATACATCAAAATACATTTAATATAGTTCTGAGCATGGATATAGTGACGGGGTGGTCAGATGATCAAAGACTCGAAAGACATATTTGATTCAAAGAATAATTTGAAATGAAAGACAAACATGCCCTCTATGGACCACTTCATTGATTACCATAGATGAATATATAGCCATTATATAGCCATATTTGATATAATTATCCGTTATTATATGATCTATAATCAACCATATCCATTATGAAGGAGAAGGGACAACTGACCCTGTATTAGCACTGCTACTCTGAGGTGTGTTACAGATATGAGCGTGAGTATTTTGGATCCATCCATCTTCATGTAACTGAATTCAGTCTGCTCCAATATTAACTTTAGGGAGCTCAATCTGTTGTCGAAATGTTTGGATACAGAATTACAGTTGTGATTTAAAAAATAAGAGAAAACTTGAGCATGTAGAAAACAATTTCGAATTTTTGTAAAATGCTTTATAATGAAAGCAATGTTTTAATACAGAGGTGCAGCGATACCTTAAAGAAATGCATAATCATGCTTGATATTGTGAACGAAATGCATACATATATAAACCTCCCTTGTAGAAATGCTAAGCTGTGGTTTTGTTATTCTTTCTTTCCTTTTTCTTGGTACCCACTGGTAAATTCCAGGCTGGTATTTGCCTACAACCTATCGCAAAACAAAAAAAACAACTACAGAACACCCGTCAGATCAGGAAGAAACCAGGTCTGATATCTTCTAAATTACTTCGCTGTTACACCTTGAACCCGAAGAGAAAGCACTACTCACAAGAGAGGAGCTGTGAACAACTAATTTGCTAGTGCCAGATGAATAAATTAGAAGGTTCTGATGTTGCCATAATAATGTTAGTTTTAAATATAACATTGCATTACATTAGTGTTTCCCGCAGTGGTTTATAGTTAAGTTTATAATGAACTAACGTTGGATAAAAAAATGAAAATCGATGAAAAATAAATAAATACATAAATAAGAAATCCGGCGTTGAACAGCGGCATTTGCCGGTTTAAAATAACATTGCATAGTTTGTCATTCAATAGTTATGAAATTGGAGCAACATCGAAGTTAAGAGTGAATTAATTATCGTAACTCCATAAAATGGCAGCATAACCTGTCTAATATTTAGAGTATGTAAATTCAACGAACAAGCAGACCAGCTTCCCCATCTACCATCTTACGACTGGCTCGTTCTAGTCGTGAACAGGAAAATGAGACACGCGACAACAGGCTAACGAGATAACCAATTATTTATTCAAAGTAAGTTACTATGGGGTATGAGAGATCAGTATGACGGTAGTGTTGCATGTCTATCCTACGACAGGTGTGATATTACTGCCCCCCAAGGGTGACCCTCCTCAAATCCAACAGGGTAAATAAACAATACAATGCAGTGCAGTGCAAGAGGTCCTGAAACCACCATCAATTTAGCTAAAAGGTGAAACCTTGACTGGGCCCCATCACCCAGCAGACCTCACACAGTCCAAGGTAAAACATCACCTTTACCAGGATGAATTCAGGAGACAGTCCCAAGTCACCCAGCAGTCCATAGAGCCACTCTGCAAAACAAGTTGATACAAAAACTTCTGTAGTAGCCGATCATACCCAGGAACCGCATTAGCTCCCTTTTTGTGGTAGGAGTGGGGTAATTTTCAATGGCTGTTACCTTAGCCTGTACTGGACGAACCACCCCCTGTCCAACCACCTTACCCAGATAGGTGACCGTTGCCATAGCAAAAACTTGCACTTTGTGAGGTTAACAGTCGAGGAAGCTTCAACAAACTGATCCAGGCAGGCACCTAGACGCTCAACGTGTTGAGGCCAGGTGTTGCTATAAACAACCACATCATCTAAGTAGACTGCACAACCCTCCAGACTGGTCAGTACTTTGTTCATGAGGTGTTGGAATGTCATCCATACGAGGTAAGGGATAGCGATCCGACTTAGTTAAGAAGTTTACTTTACGGTAGTCCATGCAAAACCGAAATGAGCCATCAGGATTATTAACCAAAATACACAGTGAACTCCATTCTGCAAATGCAGGCTCTGCAATACCATTTTTAATCATATTGTCGAGGACCCGGCCCTAGGCCCCCCTGATGAGAGATTGACGGGGGATGGGTTAGGAAGGAATGCATTGTTAACCCCTCGCACATGCCGTCGAGGTGGTAGTAAGAACGCTCGTAAGAGGAAAAATATGTGGTTCAGAGATAATGAGCAGCCATACTTGTCAGTAGAGGAGTCTGAAGTCGGGGGACTTAGATTTATGGTTTTAAGGAGCAAGGTTAAAGTTCTGACTGAGAATACCCCAACCCTACAAGGGAGGGGCACAATGCCTGGCTAAAGCAAAAAGATAAGGAAAACGGAAGGGATGTCAATACCGAAAGAATATTAAGAGGCTTTAAGGGCCTTCCTGATTATAGCACAAATAATTTATCGGATAGATTCAAAGGACTAACAGTGGAGGAGTTAAATGATGAATTACACTCAGCTATTAGCTGGATGTCCTTTGTAGATCCCTTAAGGCGCCACAAGAAGGGGCACTTGAAGAGTGTGTTGAGATGGTGGAGGGCACTAACTTCTGGCTTGTATGAAGTCAAAGTTTGGAGAGAGTCCAAGGAGAGATTATGACAGGGAGACAAATACCAGTGATGAATAGGTTCATTAAAAATTACATAAGAGCTAGTGTTTTTCCACTTTTATATTAAGATGGTGGAAATTCCCAACCGGAGGGGCACATGAGATAAAGTATTGGGGAAATTTCTTTTGAGGTATGAGAAAATGACAGTGGGAAAAACAGAAATGATGAATATGGTCATTAAAAAACAAGTTACATAAGAGATAAATGTCTTCCCGCTTGAAATATTGGGGACATTTCTTATCAAAAAGGTACACTTTTGTATGCAAAAAAAGATATATAAGGAATAAGCTTTTAGACCTTAGGATGGCATCTTAGAATTTTGCTTCAGAAGATATCTATGGGCTGTTGAAGAGAGAGCAACACAAGACAGCTGTAGTCAAGCTGGAGTGGCGCGCTCCCTCTGCGCGCCACTCCACGATATGGATATGGAGAGAGGAGTGACGTACGCAGTGCGGACTCAGCCCAAGAGTTGTGGCAGCGGGACTGATGTTGAAGAGGTGTTCATGCGCATCCCTCATCATACAGAAAAGCTGGTGAAAGAGTTAAAGGGCTTTTACGACATCCTTGGAGCCGTGAACTGCACCTGGAGGCCAACAGGCGGGATGCGGGGTTCCTCCACGCTACAGAACACCTTCCTGCTGGACCCACGCAAGAACCTGAAGCTTCCCCCCCCTAACCTCAGTGTCAGTGAGGAGAGGCACATGCTGCGGCTGCACTGCAAAAGCCCCGACGTGTTCGAAGACATACCAGTGCACATCCTATACAACAGGCAGGAGAAGTACGAAGTGCAAAGTCACGTCTTTCGAAAGTCTGGGTCCTGATCCTGCCCCAGATGCCCAAACCAATGCAGCTGTTCAAAGAGCTCATCAACAGCAAGGAGGAGGGATCAAATCCCGCAGAAAATGAGATGGCTATATTTAGGGCATGGGTGGTAATTATAATCTATATTACTTGTAAAAGTAGGAAAAGTAGTGCATAGAAGCTCAACGTTATAAGTTTCCTTTCATTTTTATGTCTTTTATTTTTTAGTAAGATACTATATACGATATAAATAAGTAGTAGACTTTAGGGGTGTTCGTACCCATTGTATTAATGGAAGTTCAGTAGCTTTTATCTCCATGAAGGGGGAGCCATAAGATAAGGTAAAGGTCAAAGAGGATGATGGGTTCCACATGGTGGAAAGGTAAATTAGAAAGAGCTAAAGGGGTATATGTAACTTGCATGTGATCAGCAAACTGAAAGATGATATTTCCACTGTAATCTGTATAACTCTATTATTTTGATTGATTATAATGAAGTATATCTTACTATAATCATATGTGATAAAGATTCTTTTAGAGGAATACATTGAATACAGGACATCGAATACCAGATTTGCATCACACCCTTCACTTCGAGACTGGGCTGGAAGTTCAGTAGAACTTACCAGGGCTCCAGAACATTCGGAGTACTTGAGTTCGTCCCCGAGACACCTCATGGTGAGGTACTGCTCGTGGGAACGTGAGGTCTGAGCTCGGCAAGGGGTCCCTGGCTCACGACAATATAGTCTATTTCAGACTCTAGATGTTTCCGCTTTGGAGTTGGAACACGATAGAAACATTATTTGATGGGAGCGGCCGTCCCCACATCAATGTCATGTTTCAATACATGGGTTCGCGTTGGAGTATCTGGAAATAAACTACGATGGGAATTGATTAAAGTGAGTATGTCACTTCTTTGGTCTACCGATAAATAATCAAACCGAGACTTCAAGCTTTGTAGAAAATCTGAGTTGTTCAGCCGGCCCTGGAACACACCCTCCGCTGGCATTCTGATGTCCTCCGCCACCCTTCTAGTATCTGGGACTAACTTAGACACCAGGGGCCTCATTTATAAAACTGTGCTTAGGATTCACGTCAAAAGGTTGCGTAAGCATGAAACCTAGGACGTGCGTACACAAAAAAATATTCTGATTTATAAAACAGTGCATACGCACGTCCCACGCCAGTTTTCCTTTATAAATCACTATCAACTCTAAATGTGGCGCAACTTTGCCAGCTTCATGTCCCGCCCACAGTTGCCTATAAATAGGCAGTGAAACACTCCTAATGAATATGCATTTCACGAAGACGACAATGGCAAACGCTGAAAAGAAGGCCAAGAAAAGGGATTTCAGCCATTTGATTGCCTCTGAAAAGCTACAGGTGTGGGAATTATCCTGATTGATTGTAAATGACGAACAGTTCTGCACAACGAATGTGATGATGACGATAATAATAATAATAATAATAATAATAATAATAATAATAATAATAATACACGTTATTTATCTAGCACCATTGAAAACACAGTTACAAAATTAAGATATAAAACGAACAAAAATTTATAACAATAAACACATTATAAAACATAATATATGAATGATAACAATATATGAAACTATGCTCGTATCTGCCCGACTGACGCATTGTAAACGGCATCAGTGCAGCGCAATTTGTCCGACTGTTCACCATATTATTTATGAGAATACATTTAATAACATGAAGTATTGTTTAACAATTCGTCTACATATTTGAGGGATTATTTTACTACAACATCTCCGTTTATATTTATCATCCTAAATCATATTTTTTGGGCACTCCAGGGAGCATCAATCAAACAGCTGTTTGTTTATTCGTTGTAAGAGAGGCCTTTGTCCGTTTTTGCAAATTAACTCTTCGTATATGATACGTGAGGTAATATTTCATTACATTACATTACATTACATTGCATGGCATTTAGCAGACGCTCTTATCCAGAGCGATGTACAAAGTGCAAATGAAACACAAGAACAAGTGCAAAGAGGACCTGAGAGGACAGTATAGTTCCGAGTCCAAGTGTAAACATGCAGAAAATCAGAACCCTTTAAGAGTACAATCAACAACAATCAATTTCGATTTATTTTACACAGTGGTATCTGTTGTATATCATTTTCGACTTCTCTCGTCGCCAAATGTTGTGTTGCACTTAGGAAGGGAGAGAACCCGTATAGCGAGATTCAACAACACAACACTTTAATAAGTATAACAGGGACCAAGCACGTCCTTACAGCAGCCATACCCAGCCACATCTCGCGGCAAATCTTTATACATTTTTAAATCCTGTTTCACTTCCCGTTTTCCTGGCATAACGTCACGAGCATTAAAGGCACAGTTTCTCATTTCCCCAGTTAATGTGCGTACGCATGGGTCAGAGTTTCCGTGGAGGACCGCACATTTTCCGGTCAAGTTCGTTTTTTATAAATGCCAAAGTTTGCTTAGAAAGTGGCGTACGCATTCTTTTGTGCCTACGCAACGTTTATAAATGAGGCCCCTGAAGTCAAAGTAAGCGAACATTTCTTTAGTTTCAGTTTAGTATCATAGGCTACAGTAACGTTCATGTTTGTTGTGTTAAATAGCAAGTAGCCTACCCAGCTTAGTCCATTTCGATTACTAGCTTGTTTATAGCTATTAAACGGGAAATGTTTCTAACGTTAATTACATTATATGTAATATATCGTTCTTATGAAGTAACGTAATTGTGTTTTATGTTGCTTATGGTATTTAGTGATTATTTTTCCTGTAAAGTGATGCAAGTGTACACATTACTGATATTAGATTATTAATTTAGTCTACTTTGGTTTGTATTGTAGGCTTAGTATGTTGTTAGACTGCCCAGTTAAGTACTGCATGAAGGTGTATTCGGGTTGTATAGTAAACAAGCATTTATTGTTTGTTCTGTAGATCACACACATACGCACCTTCCTTAATTCATTAAAGTGGATGAATTAAACCCCTCCTTGTGTCCTTACCGACGCACCGTGGCGACGACCACCCCCACACCTGAACCACCATAGAGTCACCTTCAGGTATCATTTGGTTTGGTTTGCCTGTGAGCTGACAGATAAATCTGTGAATATGCTGCTGTTAACAACTTTGTTACAGACGGGGTTGTGCATTCAAAATTCTGTGGTCACGCAATATTTGCCTGATATATTATAACACCGGGTCTGTTTTACGATAGGTGGCTGGTCTAATGATTTAACTTTCATGCCAATGCAGGTCGCTGTACAATTTGGTGGCTGTTGTCATCCTTAAGGTGCATTAGCGCAACCTACTGTTAATTCAGAAAGTGAAACCAGTATATGTAACCTAATCTGAGTTTCTATATTTCAGTATTAATTTCAGTATGATATCCATTAATCCAGCTGTTCATTAATTTGCAATCATATGACGGACAGTTCCATGAAATGAGTTATCGTGAGCGACAGTAAAAAGGCAGAATCAGATAAAAAATAAGTCAGCCTGTTTACATGTGAAGACTATGTATGTTTATGGATTTTTAAAAATTATTTTCTGCCTGTTTGTTTGAAATAGGCTACAGTATAAATCTGAGTACAGTATAAGTACCTCACTATATTTTCAAAGAATAGACAGTGATGAACGTCTTTGTTGTAATAACTGGTCATGTTAGTACTAAGGTTCAAACAACCCTATATGTGCAGCCTGCTTTCTAAATTATCTCTCTGCTCCAGATATCAAGGGAGTTTCATTTTGAGTACCACCAAAACATGTTTTTCAGGAAAATGGCTACAAAGTTTCTTTGTGAGAGTTACGTGAGACTGGGAAACGACCAACACTTTAACAAAACTCTGGGGCTATAACTTGTCATCTTATGTAAAAAAAAATATTTTACACTGAATTTGGCATGAAGCCATGCAGATTATGAAAGCCAAGTTGTTCAACAAACAGCCAAAACTGAACATTTTTACATAAACATTGGTTTCTGTGAAATTGGCCGTCATGACTTATGACTGATATGACTTATCAAATGCCTGTAGAATGGGTCACACATAATATATAGTATAAGATTGTGCGTCATTTAGCCCATGACTTAAGGGGGCATAAGTAATACTATGTACCAGTTGCTACAAAAATTAAATATGTGTGTCATGCATGTGTGATCTGAAAAGACTAAATGTTAAATGTTCCTTCTAGGAGCTAGAAGTAGAAGTTGGGAGCTCCCAATCTGTCCTTTGAGCAGGAAAACATCCTTTGCAGAAGTATTTTTTTGGAAAATCTGACATATGTGGTCGACCTGTGGATCAACCTCTTCCTATTTTGCCATGCATTTGCCACATCTGTAACTGTTGTCTCCTCGAACTGAGATTTGAAAGAGCAAGGACATTCCATTTGCCCCTAATCGCCTAAAAAAGAATTTTTTTCTCGATTTTTCCGTCTTCATTTATTTTTCTTGCCATTTTTCCTTGCCTCTCCTAATGGGTGGAGCTGGGAGCAGATAATAGAGCAAGTAACAGAAAAAATATGAGAGAAATAAGCGATTGGAATGAGCCTGTTTTCTCACTGTCATACTCATGCTTTTTAGAAATCATGGGCCTGTAGTTGATTACTTTGTTTATGTATGTATGTAAATGTGTATGTCATGCATGTGTGATCTGAAAAGACTATGAATACATACAAAGTGTATTCTGACTATCTGCTACCACAAAGACTGTCTTCGTAATCATTTGGGTAGAAATCTTCTGAAGTTTGCGGACTCATTCGGCTCATTCCAATCCCTTTTTTTTCCTCCCATTTTTTATTTTCCTTGCTCGTGACCCAGAAATCGATTGAGGTCCACCATCTTTTAGGACATTTTAACCTGTTAAATGTTCCTTCCAGGAGCTAGAAGTAGAAGTTGGCACTGCAGGAATACTTTAAAATATTGCATTTATCACGACCGTTGGGAATTTATTAATATAATTCAAAAACAGTTAAAAAGTATTTGAAACTCAATATACGATGATCAATGTTCTGAAATATCGTTCTGAACAGTTAAATACTTAGTATTTTAAATATTAAATATATGGGCCACATTCTTTTTACAGTTTAGAGATATTTAAGCTATTTAGATGCAATTTCATATTCCATGATATAGGAGAGAGCTGAGTCAAAAGTAATGCTTTATGTTCGATCCCATTTACTCCAAAGTTAATCGAGATAGAGATCCCATATTTTATGACACACAACTTGCACACATCCTTCACTATTGCCAACTGTAATTTTCATTCTAGGATATATGAGTTGAACATAAATAGGCTGAGAATGGATCGTGTGCAATGTTACTTTCGTCCCTGCCAAAAGTACTTTAAAAGATTTAAAATAGAAAATTCCACGACATCCTGGGACTACTGCGATTACAAGTAGGGCCATGTTAAATCCCTTTCACCCTTCGTACTGATAGAGGACAAATCAATTACCTATAAAACCTAAACATCTAAGCCTCTACTGTCTAAACATACCTAAACCTATGTCCCCTACCGTACAAAATGTGCGTTTTTCAGACATTCAGACATCAGGCAGTTTTGGGAAAGTGCTTCTATACAGACTTCTACAGTGTTCTACAGCTTTTGAAAGTTGAATTGTTGTTGATTAAAAGGCTATTAAAACTGAAAACAAGAAAGCAAGAATTTCTTGCCATGTCATTTTGATTCTGTATTGTAAATGCACCTGGAGTGTTAACTGAAGTGGATGCTATCTTAAAGTTAAACTCAAGTTTTGAAAAAATTCTCCTCACATCATGTTTTGGGAAATGCACATCAACTTTTCCAAACTTGCAAGGAACCTGCAGATACTCATTCTTGTACCGCTCTCCAGCCCTTCGGTGAACAAACTGCCTTCTGCTACAGCCAAATATTTCACTCATGAGTCCAGAGAACCTGCTGCCATTTTTCTGCACCCCAGTTCCTGTGTTTTTGCGCTTAGTTTTGAAAGCATTTACTTACTTTACCGCATTTTTTCACACCTGCCTAAAACATTCACACAGTACTGTATGTGTGTTAAAGACTTGTTGCTTTCGGAAACTCACCCTGTTTTGTGAATGTTTTCATTTTTCAATAATTATTTTCATAACATAGAAATTGTGAACAGTTTAAGCAATTTTCTGAAAACATCGTAGCGCCAAGATCATCAAGAACCCTCATAAGATGCATTGCTAAGTGCATTAAGTGGGTTTCGAGAAACACCTTAACTGAAATTGAAGCAAACAATTGTTGCAGTACCACAGATCTGTGGGTGGAGCAAACAAATCCCAACCGAGATGAAGTACAGCACCAAGAGTAGGCAACTAGGAGCCTAGATCAGTCAGCAAAACACAGCACTCGATTGTGCAGTTGAAACATAATTGAAACTCAATATACGATGATCATTGTTCTGAAATATGATCTAAACAAATTGTATATTTATTGAAACATGTACAAAAAATGGAAAGCAGACATGCTTAAATGCAATTATACAATACATGCTTACAACACAGTGAGAAGCAGCAACACAAATAAACGAGTGTATTGAGCCAAATACTTCAGTCTCCATAATCATAAACCACACACACTACTGATATAAAACATCAGAGAGGGAGAAAAATGAAATAGCAGAATGCAACTATAAAAAGATAGAATCAATGTTATAAAACATTTGTCAACAGAATCTAAAACAATGGTCAGTGGCATCACCAACACACAAACGTGACAATTAAATAAATGGAGATGTGAACTACCATTTCCTTTTTGTAATGGATCATGGGAATACAATAAACTGCCATTTCAAATTAGGCTTTCCCTGAAGACGGTGTAGACATCCAGAAAAAGAAAAAGTTAACTGGACCTTGCATTTCAATTTGAAATAGTGAGATAAACTGCTTTATGTACATGAACTTAAAAATGAGTAAGCACAATGGGCTTGTACATTTAAATTTTAATTATGTGATGGTTTTGCACAAGAGTAATGTTTTCCCACTAGAATTGTAAAAACAGAACATTGAAATAAAACATGATATATAGACATGCTAATTATGATTTATAGACCTATAACCATTCCTGGGTCATTTCATGAATTCATATTTCTCATTCAGGCCTCAAAGATCATTGAGCAATTGGAAGCCTTAACATCTGTTTATAACATTAATATTGACAGTGCTGGCCACAAAGACGAGTTCAGAACATAACTCCTGCAGACAAGCAGCCCGCTTTGCGCATAAACAGGCTATATAATAATACTATTTGTACTACTACTATTACGGCTACTTATAAAAATAAATAATAATAATAATAATAATAATAATAATAACTGCATCCTGCCAAGAAGGTTTCATTAATGTCATTGGCCGCGTTTCCCGATAGGGAACGTTCTTAAGGAGTTAAGAACGCTCTAAAGAAGGGTTCGGCTAAGAAGGATCCTTAAGTTACAAGTGTTTCCCGAACACCTTCTTAGTGGCGTTCTTAAGACTGCGCCTAAGAAGGGTTTAAAGAACGTTCTTAATGGGAGCTGTCCACCCCCTCAGTGCTGGATTCAAAACAATCGATGCCAGGCTAATCGATTGTTCCACATAAATACATGCTCCCAGATGAAGTTCTGATGTAACAAGTGGCGTCCTACAATAAAACAACACTGAGAATAACGCACGGGGAAATGAGGCGCCATCCACACTTTTCTTTTCTAATTTGCCATGCGTAGGCTATGTAACAGGGTAGGAATTTCCTCATTTTCGGGGCAAAAAGGCCTTTGAGTGAAATAAGAGGATGTGGAGAATATATTACTTGACTTTAAAGTTTTGATTTTAGTATGAATCAGGGGTGAAAGTGGATTGAAATTCTTGCCGGTACTACTACCCCAACCATGGGGCACTTTGGCAAAGACATATGGTATATGGTATGAGACAGACAGCAGAAAATTGGCTTGAAACCAGCTACGGTTTGCAAGCCTACGGCCTGGTCGCAAGAGTGCAAGAACCGGGAGAACAGCTGACATCCCGCAGGATCCGCGAGTGAGGCCGAGGGAGGGAGGCGGAGCCCGGAACGGGACTCTTAGCTCGCTGGATTTGACATGGACTCTTTTAACACTGAGACATTTTAATCTGTTCTTAACTTGTGTTTTAGTAAGTATAATAAATCTTGTTTTTAGCCTTCCATCTGCATGTTGTTTTGGGTCAACAACTCCCCAGTAGAAATCATTGGAGTTACACTCCACACCCGTAACATTTCTAAATTCTTACGTTTATTTTGTGTGCGAATCATGACCAATTACACAAATATAACAATAATAATAAATGTTTAAACCGGAAATAAGGTGTTAAATAACTGTGGAAAGGGTGGAGGTTTGATTTGAACCTGAGGCTTCCACATGAAAAACGGTAACATGCACCATCTACTGCCTGGCGACTCACGGAGGATTTAGGCCATAAATACACTCATCATTTGGGTGTGCCAGCTACAATTTTGGGTGGCACCGGCACACCCGGGCAGTGCTGGCTTGGCTTCACAAGCCAAGCCAAGCAGCCAAGCCAGCACTGCCCGGGTGTGCCGGGCAGTGGGCAATAAGGCCACACATGTGTGGCCTTATTTTATATTTAATTGGTGGTTAAACTCCTGGATGTTTAGTTTAGGATTAGGTTTACACCTTATTTTTTAGAGGCTAGTTGCCTACAGCCATAGCCTACTTTGGCCATTATAATTTAGCATGGCTGTGATTATTGTTTCCTAATAGGCTATATACTTATTTTCCTAATTACGAACGTTAAGAACGTAACGTTACTGCGCACGAGTATCTAACTTTAGCCCTCACAATAAATAAAATACGTTTGCTTGATAACGGATCTCACAGTTTTGTTTATTTGACTCTTTTATTTGCACTGCAGATGCTGGTTGAGAAATGGTGTCTCATTCTCTTGTATGCAAATTCACAGTGATACTCTTTAATCTTTAATCTGCCGTCCTCAATTTCATGTGTCAGTTGCCTGATGCGGCTGGATCTGCAAGCGTTTGGTCGCTACGAAGCCTGTTAAGTTGGCCGGGTTTCCCGATAAAGAACGTTCTTAAGAGATAAGAAGGCCCTTAAGAACGCTCCGGACCCTTCTTACAAAGCCTTCTTACGAAAGATCATCTTAGGCTAAGAAGGTGTTTCGGGAAACGCGTTTGCTTCTTAAGAAGGTCCTTAAGAACTTTCTTAGCTTAAGAACGTTCTTAATGCGTTCGAGAAACGCAGCCATTGTCATTTTCCCAGTAGGATTTCTGAGAACACTGAGAAAATGTTCCATTTCATTGATGCCTATTATTCATTTGTAGATGAAGTGACTCCTGCTCCTACTGCTGCCCCTTCTGCAATAACAGCAACAGTGACTCCTGCTCCTGCTTCTACTCCTGCTCCTGCTACAACAGCAGCAACAGCGGCTCCTACTGCTGCTCCTACTCCTGCTTCTACTCCTGCCACTGCTGCAATAACAGCAACAGCGGGGCCACACACAATGCTGCCCCTGAACCAAGTAAAGCACAGATTGATATGAATCCCTTATTTCTCAAAATTGTGCTGTGTTTCTTTTCTTTTCTTTATCCCTTAAAGATAACATTTTTCATGTAGGTCTATTATTGTTACATTATTGTATGAAACTAAATGAGTAAAGTCGGATTCATACTTCGTTTCCTGAGACAAAAATGAAAATGAAAGTGTGCATTCATACTTCGGCGAAGGCCTGAGCGGAAGCTAATGTGGTCTCTGATATCGAGACGCCAAACGGCAAATATTGTGGTAGCGCATAATATCTTACTATTTAGGATGTCAAAACAGAATGAGTATGTCAGAAACCATAGCTGTATAAAAGAGTGTGCTAATGCTGCCCAGATGACACTCTACATTTGGTGAAATATCAAAGTGTGAACGCTGGACACTATTCTGGCACAGGAATCCCACAGTGCATTGTGCTAGGTCAGGACCCAGGCAAACGGAAGGGCGGTGTTCAACCCAAAGTGGTAACACATTGCAGTATTTTCTATGAATCATCAATCATAATTGCGTCATATGAGACATAATTGCATGTAAATCCATTCTGAAATTCAGAGCCATTTTGTTTGGAATAATAATCATCTGGGGGACAGCAATGGTTGGATAACCCCTCAATAAATGCAGTGAAATATGTACTAAAGTCAATCTTACATTACATGCAGAAACATAATTACAGAGCATTAATTTTAAATAGGTACTTGCTCAGTCAGTACAGTGAAGTTCATACAGGCTTACTAATGAAATATAAAGCTATCTCGCTTTGTGTGCTGACAAGGGTAACTTTATTTTACATTTGACAAAGATAACATAAAACCACTTACAGATGGGCTCATGCACAGGTCTAGTTGTGTGGTAAGAAATGGTTGACTACGCTATGCACTTGTAAGTCGCTTTGGATTAAAAGCGTCTGCCAAATGACTAAAATGTAAATGTAAATGTACGCGTCCCCCAAATTGTACCTGCAAAAATGAAAGCTGCAGAAACAAATATGCAGTTGAAAGCTAATTAGCTCTTAGGCCACAGGTGGAAAACCAGTTCTCGCATAGCTTTATACCTTGTGGTGGCATCTCATCTTGTGTTCATGGTTTTGTCACATGGTCTTCCAGGTCTTCGCGTGGTGATTGCTGGGCCCACAGGTTCAGGCAAGAGTGCAGCGGGAAATGCCATCTTTGGATGCAGTGTATTCACTTCTGCTGCTGGTTCCTGCTCTGTCACCCAGGCGTGTGAAAGCGCCGAGGAGGAAGTGGAGGATGTCGGGAAGCTCCTGATCGTCGACACACCGAGTCCATTGAGTCAGGGTCAGAGGAGGCGATGCCTCCAGCTGTGTGCTCCAGGCCCCTCACGCGTTCCTGCTGACGCTATGATGAAGAAGACCGGAACCAGGTTGAGAGTCTGGAGAAAGTGTTTGGAGAAGCGATGTATAATTACACCACAGTTCTTTTCACACACAGGAACAATATGGAGATGACAGGGGACCGGTTGCAGGACTACATCGAAAATGCCAACCCCCACCTCAAAAGCCTGCTGGAGAGGTGTGGGCAGAGATACCATGTATTTGACAATAGGAAAAAAGATGACAGAAAACAAGTGAAAGAACTTGTGAAAATAGTTGATGAAATGGTACAGGCTAATGGTGGTAAGCACTACGAGAGACTTGGATCACCCTATATGAAAATCATATCCGTGTGTACCCTGTTCTCATTTGCAACTCTGCTGACATTCCTGTGGATATACTGGAATAACGTAGATGATGTCAGGCCCGTCTTGTTTTCTGGAATTGCCTTTGGGATAGGAGTTATATGGCTGGTGAAGAAAATATTAAAATACTGACCTCTGTGCCATGATCTGTCATAGCTTCAAAGGAGTAGAATGTTACATGATTGGATTGATTTTGACAAATACATCAAAATACATTTAATATAGTTCTGAGCATGGATATAGTGATGGGGTGGTCAGATGATCAAAAACTCAAAAGACAGATTTGATTCAAAGAATAATTTTAAATGAAAGACAAACATGCCCTCTATGGACCACTTCATTGATTACCATAGAATATATAACGAACAAGCAGACCAGCTTCCCCTCCTAACAACCAAGAAAGAGCTATGGTTAAACATCGCTCCAGCACACAGAGACAGTGGGAAATCGTCAGTTTGTGAATATCATTTAAAAGGCAATTAGGCAACATGCTCAATAAAGTTCAACATGCATCCTTCGTAATTTACTATTTTATTACTTGCATGAAAACAGTGCCATTAATGTGGTATTTTAGTAATATTATTAGCCAACTACAATTGTAGAATTATTAGTGTACATATAGCTTTATAGATTGAGATGCAACTAAGAGCAACAGCTGATTTCAGAGGCTTGCGGTCGTAACAATGGTGGTCACTAGCGGAGTGAGCTGACAACATCACTCATGTAAGTGCCAGCTATTGTTATTGTAGTAAGTTTCTTTGCATGCCGTGTATATGGTCACTTGCAAGGTTGTGAGTCATGTGGTGTTGGTGGTACGTCTGCAGCACTATAGTATACCGCTTTTGAACGCTTTTGATCGCTCAACACTAACAAATGAATTTCTTTTTTTTAACTTTGGGAAGTTGTTTCACTGTGTTTTTTATCAGCAATAAATATGTAAAACGCAACATCTTTGGAGCGAAGATTTATTGACAGCGCGTCCGGCAGGTAAAAGTTTTCCCCTGCTTAGCCTCTCGGCGACTACAGTTTTACTTCTTTCGATAGTCGCTCTACATTGTCAGCAAAAACAAGACAAATTGAGGTGAATTGGAGCCGCGAGGGACTCATCAAGCCACGCTTTGGACGCGGAGCAAATGGATGGAAATTGAATGATTGATCCCAGCCAGGGCGCATCGCATCGCATCAGCCGGGCAACATCGCATGGTGATTAGCGGTATGTAACCTGTTTGAGTTCTGCTGTTATGTTGGTTTGTTGGAAACAGTTTGAACTGGTTGCTGCCGAATGGAAATTGGCGTGTTGTCTCGGTCTGTTGATTGTCGCGATGAGAGGTTGATGCAGTGTTTGGACTGTGACGTCCGGCTAGTGCAGCGCTGGATTTCATGAAGTTATGAGCGACTTCTGTGGCCGTTTGTATTGCTGGTTTTGCATCGGATTCTCTTCGTGATCTTTTTTCTGTGCATGCAAAATGAGTGTTACAAATGCTGGTTCAACTGTTGGCAAACCTGAAGAGAAAAGAAAAATAATTCTCACGGAAAAGGCAATGATGAATAAAATTGAATCAATTCAAAAGGAGCGTAAAAGGAAAGTGGATGAAATAAAACTTCTGATTTTGTCTCTCAAAGAGCTCATCAGGGATGAAAAAAATGTTTCACTGGTCAAATCTCAGTTTGATGTCTTGATGCAATTATCTGATGATGCTACTGCCTTACATGAATCACTGATGCTGTTGATTCCCACCGATGAACAACAAAAACAAAATGAATGGTTTTCAAAGGTCAATAAACATAAGGAAGGATGCATTAAGGATGTTGAAGCATGGTTTAAAATAACCAACATACCTCTGGGTAAACCCTTGTCGGAAACTCACATGTCTGGAAGGGAGGCTTCAGCAGTGGAAAAGGAAGCACAGGAGGATGTGGATAATGGAAAAGAGCTTCAATTTCACCAAAATCCTCGAAACGATGATCAGGATGAAATAACGCCATTTGACAGCATTTCAAATAAAGGCAGCATGAAACATGGCACAAGGTCTAATGTGTCATGTACTGGACGAACCACCCCCTGTCCAACCACCTTACCCAGATAGGTGACCGTTGCGTTAGCAAACTCGCACTTTGCGAGGTTGACAGTCAAGGAAGCTTCAACAAACTGATCCAGGCAGGCACCTAGACGCTCAACGTGTTGAGGCCAGGTGTCGCTATAAACAACCACATCATCCAAGTAGACTGCACAACCCTCCAGACTGGTCAGTACTTTGTTCATGAGGCGTTGGAATGTGGAAGGGGCATTTTTGAGACCAAATGGCATGACTGTATAGGTATATAGTCCACTGTGCGTCAGTATGTCACTTCTTTGATCTACCGATAAATAATCAAACCGAGACTTCAAGGCTTTGTAGAAAATCTGAGTTGTTCAGCCGGCCCTGGAACATTCTGATTCTGGCATTCTGATGTCCTCCGCCACCCTTCTAGTATCTGGGACTAACTTAGACATGAGATCCGCAACACTTAAGGTAACAGGCAACACAGGCAACTTAAAAGTTTTACCATACACTTCAGGTGAGGAAACCACACCAGTTTCAGGAGGCAGACCTGGATTTGCGGCACCATTGGTTACAGTTTCCAATGCAGTGGAACTGTAATAGGGCTTCAGTTAATTATTGTGACATAGCTGAACACTCCTTCTACGGTCAGGAGTGTGAATCAAATAGTTCAAATCTGGTTGACAACGGTCCACGATATAAGGACCTGCAAATTTAGCCTGGAAAGGGCTTCCCAGGATCGGTAACATGGCCAGTACCTGATCACCGGATTTAAAACTTCGACCTTTGGCACCCCGGTCAAACAGATGTTTCATTTTTCGCTGGGCGTTACCCAGTGCTTTCTGGGCTGCAGCCTGAGCTTGATACAGACGTAGCCGAAAACCGCTAACGTAATCCAAAACATTCTCAGGGGGCTCTTTGGTCCGCCACCCATCAGCAATTTCTGCAAAGGGACCACGGACAGCATGACCAAACACAGGCTCATTTGGACTGAATCCCGTGCTTTCTTGGGCAACCTCTCTAATGGCCAACAACAGCCAAGGGAGGCCTTCTTCCCAGTCACGACAGAGTTCTGTGCAATATGAACGCAAAAGTGACTTCAGCGTTTGATGAAAACGCTCTAAAACACCTTGACTTTGTGGATGGTGTGCACTCGAGACATTATGTTGTGTTCTCAGCTGTTTAAGAGCCTTAGCAAACTGCTTAGATGTAAAATTAGACCCTTGGTCTAGACTGAATGACCTTTGGAATACCAAAGGTAGACATAAATGTGGTCAAAGCCTTCAGTACAGACTTTGTGGTGACAGAATGCAGAGGATATGCCTCTGGATAATGTGTGGACTGACTCATGACCGTCAGTAAATAACAACGTCCAGGCTTTGACGGAGGAAGTGGGCCTACACAGTCCACAATCAGATGCTCAAAAGGATTGGCTACTGCCAGAATGGGATACAGGGGCAAAACAAGAGGGCAAGGCAAGCTCGAAAATCAAAGTCAAAGGGGTGTCTTTAGGAATCTCAATATATAGGCGTACAAGTAATAAATGATCAACGTTCTGACAGTGGGTGAAACGGAGACTGAGGTTCAAATACATGAGGGAAGGTGGGTTAAATAAATAAACAACAGGTGGGGAAACATAATAGGGTAATAACATCATAACAGGAGGGAGCCGAAAACGCGGACTGGATGCACGTAACCAAACATGTAAAACATACGGCTCCGGATTAGTGAGTAGACATTTGCATAGATTTAAGACGTAGTGATAGTCAGAGACAGGTGCGAACACTTCGCTGAAACTAAGCGAGTAATCAGGGATAGCATAGGGAGGCGGAGTTATAGAACAGTGCAGAAACACTAAGAGATTGCATTAGTGAATTAGTTATGTTTATATTTCTGACTACCCAATAAAAGGGACTGTTAGTTAGTTAGTCAGACAGACAGTAAGTGTATTAATCGGATTAGTACTGTACAATATCAAGATTAGTAGTAGTTAGTAAGAATGGTGCTTTACAACATTTAACTAGCAAGAGAAGCAGGAAGTAAGAACTGCGAGATTGGAAGGAATGTTGAAAACCCGAAACTACCGTAAACACCCGAATAGTGGGACACGCAGACAGGGGAGTGACTCGGCTGGTAAACATTCAGGCGCAGACATAACAGGGAATCACAAATGAGAAACTGTAATGGAAAACAATAACCAAGAAGTATGATAATGAATAAATAACAAGAATAAACATAAATACAAACAGGCCAGATACAGAACAGTACAGTACCCCCCCCACCCCATTCATATATTATTATTGTTGTTGTTGTCCATATTATGTAGTTGCCCAGCTAAGTACTTAAATTATAGAGCAGTTTCCACAATAATTATATTATACAATATTTACACCCATGTTACCTTAAATTATATGAATGTACAGTAAATACATATACTTATTGTTCTATTTTTTCTTTGTTTAGTACAATAATGACTGTAATGCCAGGCATTACAGTATAATTAGGCACACAGTATAATTAGTACAGGTCTCTTGGTTACTTTCATACATTTCATTACTAATGTTACTTTGATATCTCCAGGTGATCAGCATGTGGAGGCATGTATATTTTCTCCCAGGTAGGCTACAGATGTACTTCCGAAGAGGTCTGTGAAGTCCTTGAGTGTTTTTGTTTTCGCTGCCTGCCCTCATTTCACTACGTAGTATTTCTCTTGTCCTCCCTAGTTCCCTCCATGTGTTTCCTTCCCATCCCTGTCCTCTCTCCTCTCCCCAGGTCCCAGTCAGGTCGAAGGTTCGCTTCCCGCCAACATGGGCAGAATATCTCAAAGCTCATCTTCCCTCCCGGACCGCTGGTATTGATCTCTGTGTGGCTGGTGGCTTCTGGAACTGCCAGTCCGCCGTCCAGAAAGCAGACTTCATATCTGCCTATGCCTCCCACCTCAACCTTGACTTTCTTGCTTTAACTGAAACGCGGCTCTCACCAGAGAACACAGCCACCCCGGCTGCCCTTTCCTCTGCCTTTTCTTTTTCCCACACACCCAGAACCTCTGGCAGAGGAGGTGACACAGGTCTCCTAATCTCATCCTCATGGAGATCTAGTGTCTTCTCCTCATCCTTCACCTTCTCCTCTTTTGAATTTCATGTGGTTTCTGTTACTTTGGTTACTTTGCCGTGCAAACTGTTTATTATTGTTGTTTATTGCCCCCCGGGTCCTCTGGGGAGCTTCTTGGATGAGATGGACATACTTTTTAGCTCCTCACCAGTCAATGACACCCCCCTGATCCTCCTGGGTGACTTCAACCTCAACTCAGAGTCCACCCAGTCTACCTTTCTCTCCCTCCTTTCTTCTTTTGACCTTACCCTCACTCTTTCCCCTCCCACCCACAAAGCAGGCAACCTTCTTCACCTCATCTTCACAAGTAGCTGCACAACAACCAACCTCTCTGTAACACCACTCCATATATCTGACCACTCCTTCAACTCTTTTTCTCTTCCACTTTCCTCTAACACCCATCCATCTCTCCCACCATCCACTGTCACCTGTCGGCGGAACCTACGCCACCTGTCTTCCTCCACCCCCTCATCTACAATCCTCTCCTCCCTACCAACCACGGAGTCTTTCTCTCGACTGTTTCCCAATGATGCTGCTACAACTCTCATGTCCTCCCTCTCATCTTCCTTTGACTCTCTGTGTCCCCTCACCACCAAATTAGCTCGGGCCGCCCCCCCTCAGTCCTTTGGTTTCACCATGTAGTATACACGGTACTTTTTATACACAGCCCCGAATTCCAATGTTTGAGACATATTAACATAATGTCAAATAAAATAGTAATGTTTTGTAGTTTGTTGCATATTGTTTGCATGCCATGACTTCTTGAAGTCTGTACAGTACTGTGTAAAAGTCTTAGGCACCTGTATAACATTCTGTTATAAGATTCTTAAAAAATTATTCAATGAAAGGTCCTAAATAAATGTACTACACATTTTAAATTACATTTTAGTAATTTGGCAGAATAGTTAAAAACTGAATGAAATCAATATTTTTTGTGACCACCCTTCAAGCTTTAAAACTGCATCACTTCCCCGCCCCCCCCTTTCTGATACCCCTATCCTTGTCTAACCCCCCCCCCCCCCAAAAAAATTGCACTTACGATGACGACTATATGTTTAGAACAGCATTCCATGTGTATTTTCCTAGTTCTGGATGTGATGCTTTGACTTGTGGTAGAACCTATGCACTTGTAAGTCGCTTTGGATTAAAAGCGTCTGCCAAATGACAAAAATGTAAATGTAAATGTAATAGTCAACACTGTCCTGCAGTTCTATAAGACAATCAGCAGGGAGGTTGTTCCAAGCATGTTGGACAACTGGCCACAGTTCCTCTGCAGACTTTGGATGGCTCCTTGCTTCCGATCTCAGACAGCCTTGATCCAGTTTTTATGTAAAAAGTAGTCAATTGCTTATTTTAAATTAAATACAAAAATGTCTCCGTAAAATCTTTTGGAAAATGAATATTTGGAAATCTCAAATGTGTTCTTTTATACTAACACACACAAAGAAATAAACATATAATAAAGTCTAGGGTACCTAAGACTTCTGCTCAGTACTGTACATAATAAACAGTCAGATGCCCATTTCAGGGCATCATAATGTCTCAGACAAATAGCTTCACAGGTGTTTCTTATTAGTCAAATGCCATTAGTCCGGTCCGGTCCTGGGTTCGAATCCCCGTCGGCCGGGGCCTCTCTGTGTGGAGTTTGCATGTTCTCCCCGTGTTTGCGTGGATTGACACTATATTGCCAAAAGTATTCGTCTGCCTTCACACACATATGAACGTGAGTGACATCCCATTCTTAAGCCATAGGATTAATATGATGTCGGCCCACCCTTTGCAGCTATAACAGCTTCAACTCTTCTAGGAAGGCTTTCCACAAGGTTTAGGAGTGTGTTTATGGGAATTTTTGACCATTCTTTCAGAAGTGCATTTGTGAGGTCAGACACTGATGTTGGACGAGAAGACCTGGCTCGCAGTCTCCGCTCTAATTCATCCCAAAGGTGTTCTATCGGGTTGAGGTCAGGACTCTGTGCAGGCCAGTCAAGTTCTTCCACACCAAACTAGCTCATCCATGTCTTTATGGCCCTTGCTTTGTGCACTGGTGTGCAGTCATGTTGGAACAGGAAGGGGCCATCTCCAAACTGTTCCCACAAAGTTGGGAGCATAAAATTGTCCAAAATGTCTTGGTATGCTGAAGCATTAAGAGTTCCTTTCACTGGAACTAAGGGGCCGAGCCCAACTCCCGAAAAACAACCCCACACCATAATCCCCCCTCCACCAAACTTTACACTTGGCACAATGCAGTCAGACAAGTACCGTTCTCCTGGCAACCGCCAAACCCAGACTCGTCCATCAGATTGCCAGACGGAGAAGCGTGATTCATCACTCCAGAGAACACGTCTCCACTGCTCTAGAGTCCAGTGGCGGCGTGCTTTACACCATTGCATCCGACGCTTTGCATTGCGCTTGGTGATGTAAGGCTTGGATGCAGCTGCTCGGCCATGGAAACCCATTCCATGAAGCTCTCTACGCACTGTTCTTGAGCTAATCTGAAGATCACATGAAGTTTGGAAGTCTGTAGCTATTGACTCTGCAGAAAGTTGGCGACCTCTGCGCACTATGCGCCTCAGCATCCGCTGACCCCGCTCTGTGATTTTACGTGGCCTACCACTTCGTGGCTGAGTTGCTGTTGTTGCTTCTACTTTGTTATAGTACCACTAACAGTTGATTGTGGAATATTTAGTAGTGAGGAAATTTCACGACTGGACTTATTGCACAGGTGGCATCCTATCACGGTACCACGCTCGAATTCACTGAGCTCCTGAGAGCGACCCATTCTTTCACAAATGTTTGTAGAAGTACTCTGCATGCCTAGGTGCTTGATTTTATACACCTGTGGCCATGGAAGTGATTGGAACACCTGAATTCAATGATTTGGATAGCTGAGTGAATACTTTTGGCAATATAGTGTATATATATGTGTGTTTTAGTAAAAAAGAACACATTTGAGATTTCCAAATAGTCATTTTCCCAGAGATTGAATTTTTACAGAGACATTTGTGTATTTAATTTTAAAAAGTGACATATTACTGTAAGTAATTGACGACCCTTTACATTAAAAACTTGATCAAGGCTGCCTGAGCTCAGATTCTCAAATTCTTGACTGACCAAGTCATTCACCTAATCTGAATTCAATTGAACAAGCATTTTATATGCTAGAGAGAAAACAAGAGGCAACTAAGGCCCAAAACAAGCAGGAGGTGAAGATGGCAGCAGTACAGGCCTGGCAGAGCATCACCAGTGAAGAAGCTCAGCACCTGCTGATGTCCATGGGTGATAGAGCAGTCATTGTATGCTAAGGATATGCAATAACATTCTACCTTCATTTACATGACATTAACATATCCAAGAATTTATGGTGCCCCAAAATGGAGGGGGCTATGAATAAAAAGTGCTGTAAATAGACAGAGTACAAATACCCTTAAATAACAGCTGAGAATGTGCAATTTACCACATGTGAATTGTTTTGATTACAAATCTAAGTACAGAGCCAAATCAAGAAAAACTATGTCTTTGTCACAAATATTATGGAGCTCAATGTATGTGCAATGTTTTCATAGAGATCTGAAGTTCATCGCTTCTTCCCCCCCTCTCCCCAGCGTGAGTGCATCTCCATCCACGTGGGCCAGGCTGGTGTCCAGATTGGCAATGCATGCTGGGAGCTCTATTGCCTGGAGCACGGCATCCAGCCGGACGGGCAGATGCCCAGTGATAAGACCATCGGAGGAGGGGACGACTCCTTCAACACCTTCTTCAGTGAGACGGGAGCAGGCAAGCACGTCCCCAGGGCTGTGTTTGTGGATCTGGAGCCCACTGTAATTGGTAAGTAATCTTATCCTTGGCCTGCAGAAATGAGTTTGTCACATGTGTCCCGGAGCTGTCCTGCTAACTCCTGTGTCTCTGTCCGTCTCCCCAGATGAAGTGCGCACTGGGACTTACCGCCAGCTGTTCCACCCTGAGCAGCTCATCACTGGAAAAGAAGATGCTGCCAAGAACTACGCTCGCGGCCACTACACCATCGGCAAAGAGATCATCGACCTGGTGCTGGACAGGATCCGCAAACTGGTGGGTATCTGTCTGAGCCCTGTGAGACTGGAGGGCGGTATATATGCAGTTGCGTGTTGAGCCATACCAGGTCTTCTCCAGCAGTAATGTGGCTCCACTCTCTCCCCAGGCCGACCAGTGCACAGGCCTGCAGTGCTTCCTGGTCTTCCACAGCTTTGGAGGAGGTACTGAAATCTACGCCGTAGATTTCTCGTCCTACGGCAAGAAATCCAAGCTGGAGTTCTCCATCTACCCAGCTCCCCAGGTGTCCACAGCTGTGGTGGAGCCCTACAACTCCATCCTGACCACCCACACCACCTTAGAGCACTCTGACTGCACCTTCATGGTCGACAACGAGGCCATCTATGACATCTGCCGTAGAAACCTCGATATCGAGCGCCCCACCTACACCAACCTCAACCGGCTCATTGGCCAGATTGTGTCCTCCATCACAGCCTCCCTACGATTCGATGGTGCCCTCAATGTTGATCTGACAGAGTTCCAGACCAACTTGGTGCCCTATCCCCGAATCCACTTCCCTCTGGCTACCTATGCCCCAGTGATCTCTGCTGAGAAGGCTTACCATGAGCAGCTTTCTGTGTCAGAGATCACCAATGCCTGCTTTGAGCCAGCCAATCAGATGGTGAAATGCGATCCCCGTCACGGCAAGTACATGGCCTGCTGCCTGTTGTACCGTGGTGACGTGGTGCCACGTAAACGCCGCCATCGCCACCATCAAGACCAAACGCACCATCCAGTTTGTGGACTGGTGCCCCACTGGTTTCAAGGTTGGCATCAACTACCAGCCGCCCACCGTGGTTCCTGGTGGAGACCTGGCCAAGGTGCAGAGAGCGGTGTGCATGCTGAGCAACACCACCGCTATCGCCGAGGCCTGGGCCCGCCTGGACCACAAGTTCGATCTGATGTACGCCAAGCGCGCCTTCGTGCACTGGTACGTGGGAGAGGGCATGGAGGAGGGAGAGTTCTCCGAGGCCAGAGAAGACATGGCCGCCCTGGAGAAGGATTATGAGGAGGTGGGGGTTGACTCCATCGAAGGCGAAGGAGAAGAGGAGGGAGAGGAGTAGTAAAGGTGCTACACTTACGTGGAAATAACTCACTATAAAATCTCATTTTATCCATACGTGAATCTACTGACATCTGTGGAAGGTGGGAGGTGGCAGGATGGCAGGCTCTTTGTAATCACATAGTAAGAATCTTTAAAAGATTAACTGTTTGATAGTTGTCAGATCTGTGATCATGGTGTTTGATTTAATTTAATGTTTTGGCATATTATTTATTTCCCATCACATAAAATTTTTATCAAAAAAAGAATTGTGTGCATTTGTTGCAGAGAAGAACTTAGGCATGAAAGTGTCAATTAGTGAATCAGTACAGCTAATAAGGAATAATAATCTGTTGACCTTGAGAAGTAAAAGCCTGGCATTTAATAAAGGGAGACAGGGCGACATGGCACAGGCAGTAACAGCAGTTGTCTGGCAGTTGGAGGGTTGCCGCCTGGGCTGTGTCGAAGTGTCCCTGAGCAAGACACCTAACCCCGAAATGCTCCTGACGAGCTGGTCGGTGGCTTGCATGGCAGCCAATCGCCGTCGCTGTGTGAGTGTGTGTATGAATGGGTGAATGAGAAGCATCAATTGTACAGTGCTTTCGATAAAGGTGCTATATAAATGCCAACCATTTACCATTTATAAAGGATTTACACAAAACCAATATTCCTAGTTCATTCAAGCTCTCTTACAACATCAATGGATGGCAAGGTGGGGCAGTGGGTAGCGCTGTCACCTCACAGCAAGAGGGCATTGCTGTGTGGAGTTTGTCTGTTCCCCTATAGGGTTTCCACCCACAGTCAAATACTTGTTTGATTTATAAATGTGATTTTTATTCACACATTTTACAGAAGGCCGGTCTGACCAAAAAAAGCTTTTGCAACAGAACATCGCAATTATATTACTTAAACAAAAATTAAACATCATGTAAAGTAAAATACAGTGGGTTCCCCTCACAGGCAATGCACAAAAATACTAAAATTAAAAATGCCTACCTGTGAAAAATACTGTTCATAAATGTTTCAACTGAGCCATCCAAAATCAAACTTTAATTTATAAAAAAAAAATCGATTTCACCAAAATAACGGTTCCATAATTATAGTGGAATTATAGTGGTTTAGTACTTGGTGCATCCACCTCGGGCAAGGATAACAGAATGATCCTGTAATGCTTGATATGGTTAAGGAACACACCAAGTAGTCTATACAAAAACAACTAGGTATAATCCCTCATGAAATAGTAAATTATACAAATTAACACCATCCAAAAAAATTACTCCAAACACACAAATTATACAAAGGAAGAAGAACGCACACAAATTAGACTCTTCAAACAAGCCCCAAAGGTGCTTTGGGTTTGCATGAATGGTGAGTGTGCCTTGCGATAAATTGGTGACTGGTCCAGGGTGTATTGTTGTCTTTTACCGAATGAGCACCAACCTATTGGCTCAAGAAAATTAGCTCAATTAAAATTCACCAAATTCATGGATGAAAATATCGTCTTTGTTGCTGAATAATGTACTGCAGGGAAGTCACAAAGATAAGAGAACCAGTTCTCAGACGACATCTCAGGAAAACGATCGTCAGTTCATGGACCTCAGACGACATATTGAAAACAGCTGTCGGTTGAAGGAAAATATCCTTCGATCTATGGAAAAATGTCCTTCGTCTACTTTGTTTGCTGTACTATGCTAACTGTTGAAAAGAACGAAAATCACTGAATTTAACCAGCCAGTCACTACAACAGTAGCCGCGTTAGCAAGCTAGCTAGGCACTTTGGTAACATAGAGAGAGATCATTGCATTCATATAGTACTTTTCTGGACACTCTAAAGTGCTTCAGAGTGAAGACTAGAAAACTCACCCTAACCACCGTCAATGTGTTGATGCCTTGAGGCCCTTGAGGATGCATCAGGCAGGGTGCAAAGGTGTATGACAGATAATATTCTAAGGCTGGCTGACCATCTTCAAAGGTGTTTTAACAGAAAGGAAGTGATGAGTTGCATTGATTTTTGTGGCACAATAACAGCCCTTAAGCCTGCATTGCTCCCGGGGAGGGCTGTCTCCTGCTTAGTCTAAAATCAACTCTAAGTCGCTCAGGATAAGAGCGTCAGCCAAATTACATTAATGTAATGTAATGCATCGCTCAAATCAATGTGCGCATGCTCACTCTCTCTAACAAACAGAGTCTTACTCGGTGTTATTCGGAGGCCGGGTAAGTCTCATTTGCTCAGGTTTGTATTAATTACGTGCAAACCTGCTGCCCTCAGCTGGTGATCTGGAGGAGGACAGGAGATTTGTCCTCTCTCTTTTTATTTAGATTTTTAACGAAATTAAACACAGAGCACTGACCAATAGGGACGACGAAGGGAAGCCGTTCAGTTAATTAATTTAATTATCTCAGTCCACAAGCTGAAATTGTGTTTCAGCACGTACAATTGACAGTTCGGTATGTGAATAGCTACTGAGTTTAGACATGAATCGTTCAGAAAGATTAGTTTGTTCTATTTGTAGGTTTAACAACAACGTTTGTGTATAATCAAGCAGAGACGAAATGCCAGCATTAAAACGGAACTGTAAAGTGTAAACAAAGCTCACAGTCCTATTGTCGTTCCACATGTTAATAATTATTGCCTGCGTTAGGTTAGGAGCTGTCTGTGTTTAATATTACCTAGGATGGCTGACGTTAATTCAATGCAATTAATTGGGGATAGAAATGTAGATGCAAGTAAAAGGGGGAAAATAGCGCTATATAACAATTATGCAGTATGAACTGAATAACCCAATTTAAAAAGCGATGCCATCCTATATTTACAGAATTTTACATTTTCTTTTTTACAATTTTACATAAGACATGTTGAGCCAGCGCGTATATGAAAACTCCTGAATCCATATTGTTAAAGGTTTTAACTGTGCAGCCCGGAAAAAATATCTTAGGTTCAGAAGTTTCAGCCCTCCATGTGATTTAAGTAGCTGTAATGTTTTTAGTCTTGGTCGCTTTCCTTGCCATATTAATTTTGAAATGAGCCTGTCCAATTTATCAAATGTAGATTTGGGAATATCATTGTCATTAATAAAAAGCTGCTGCAGACAAGCAGCCCACTTTGAACATAAACAGGCAATATAATAATACTATTAATACAATTACTACTACCCTACTAATACTACTACTACTACTAATAATAAAATAATAATAATAATAATAATAATAATAATAATAATAATAATAATAATAACTGCTGAATTGATTAACTTTAATGCATCCTGCCAAGAAGGATTAATTAATGTCATTTTCCCAGTAAGATTTCTGAGAACACTTGAGAAAATATTCCAGTTCATTGATGCCTATTTTTTATAGTATTTTTTGTAGCCAAAAGCGACTCCTGCTCCTACTCCTGCCCCTGCTGCAATAGCAGCAACAGCGGGGCCTGCCACACACAATGCTGCCCCTGCACCAAGTAAAGCAAAGATTGATATGAATCCCTTATTTCTCAAAATTGTTGCAACAATGCAAGTTGCTTTCTCTACAGCTGCTTTAACCTCTTCACACCAGAGGTTATCAATCTCTGCAGCACTCCTACATCTTTGCTCTCTGTCTATGATATCTGGCAACTTTTCCCTCAGAATGTTTTCAATCTCCCTGTGAAGTTCAATGGAAGCAGTTTCGTACATATTATTGGTGTAAAAATGCCACTCATTGTCGTTCAATACATCCTCTATTTTGTCAACAAGCTTCCTCACTTGTTCATCGTCATGTCTTCTGTTATTTATTCCATGGTATTTATTCCCAAACTTCTGTACAAGATTCCTAAACTGTTCATCCCTACTTAATCGCTCCTCAAGTGTCTCCCCACCATATTCCAATTCGTCCATCCCTGTAAAAAGAACGATGGTGTATGGCTTTACCATCTCACCAAACATCCGCTCAAAATGTTCAATGGTTTCTTTCTCCTCCGTAGTGTACCTAGTGTTTATACCGATGACGAGGAGGAAGACATGCGGGCCTGGTTGAGACAGACACACACACCTCCCGATCTCTGTTTCAGTGCAATCTGAATTTGTGTCAAATAACCCCGGGGTGTCAATCACGACAAGCCTTTTCCCAAATCTGACAGTTTCATGTTTTTCACACTGCTGCAGTCCAGATGTCACGCCTGTTGTAACCTTAAATTTCCAGTCCTCTCTTCTGGTGCATCCCAGGATAGTGTTTCCAGATGCGCTCCTTCCATGTCCAGTCTTTCCAATTAGCACAATTCGTCGAACTGGCTCTACAAGAACATTGAGGCAACATAAAGAGATATACACACAAAAAGAATAAGAGCAAACATAATTAGAGAAATTATAACTATTTACTAACTGGCATTTCCAACATTTTGATTACTTAATTATTACTTATTTCAAGGAAAAGTATAAAGGCTTTAAGCTACAGATCAAAAGCAAAAATTTACATAACCTCTTGGTGGGCTTGGCCTCTGGGAATCCACAACTTTTTGTTGTTGACTAAACTCCCTTTGCCAGTGACGAAAGTCTGCAATAGCAACCAGTGTTGAGGAATAGATGACCAAACAAATCACAATTTAAAACAACTTTTGTGGAAATCATCGATATCAGCAATTCAAACTATTGCTCTGAAGTGACAGACTCATGTGTGCTGAACATCATTTTCCTCACAGTCTGAACACACAACAGAGATTATGCATCACAAAACCAGACCAGTGCCTGTTCAAAACTTTTTTTCAGCACTTGATGAAATGTGAGCCGAAAATGAGAAGGTTCTGACCTTTTTGAAAAAAATGAGTGAGCGTAATAGCGTTGTTTATAGGGCACTAAATACAGGCACAAAGTTGTATGCAAAAATGCTGTTTAAAAGTATGAAAAAACAAAACAAAAGTCGTATCTGGTTGGAGCCCGTTCATCTTGGAATCTTTGAAGCTCAATATCTCAAAACTCTCAGATAGACGCAGATAGAACCTTCTCATTCTCAGCACACGAATAAATACATAAATATTACGCAACGTTATTGCTTCTCCTTTATTGAATCACAAAAGAGACAACGGCCAAAAAAGCTAAAAATGTCTCTCGGTGGTCGTCGACTACTTCTCAACATTAAAATAGGCCAATAACCCAAGAGAGAAAATCTCAAAGGAAAAAATACCATACCGTCAGTCTCAAATTCGGGGTTTGGCTGTCCTCTCTGCATCCTTTCTGCTACTTAGCGTCTCAGGATTTGAGTGCCGAGAAATGCGTCACAACAAAAAGTATATATTTCTGATGATAACGCCCCCTTCAGGCACTGAAGTGATAGGATATACTGCTTGAATAGTTGGATACTCTATTGCTTTTACAAAAAAGAACAAAGTTCATACTAAGCTTACATTTCGTTAAGTACTTCTCTAAACGTTCTACCTATTTTTCGGCCACCATGAACAATTTATCAGTTCAAATTAATGGTAAAATAGTGACGTCGAAACCTTCAACGACATACAGGAGTCATGACACGCGAGCTCTTTTGGACAGAGTTGACAATTTCAACTCGCTTCGTTCGTGACACTACGTTTCACCAAGCAAGAGAACACATTTTTATCCGAAGTATGGCGTTAATTTTGAGCAGACGCAAGAATCGAATAATAATGTAACTGGCAAACACGTGTGAGCACAAGTAGGCTTCTTCGAAATGGCTCGTTTACGAGAAACGGCGCTGTTGCACATTGAACCGGAGAGGGAGCACTACTCACAAGAGAGGCGCTGTCAACAACGAATTTGCTGGTGACACATGAATTATGTGGACGTGCTTATGCTGCTGCCACATGAATATGTGGAGGTGCTTGTGCTGCTTTAACACAAGGAATACAAACGTTAATTATAAACTTAACTATAATCTTCGTAAAGCGCTCGTTTGTGAGGGAGCACTACTCACAAGAGAGGCGCTGTCAACAACGAATTTGCTGGTGACACATGAATTATGTGGACGTGCTCATGCTGCCATAACACAAGGAATACTGGCCAAATGAAGCCCAGGGCAATCGATAAGGAAATCCCAAATCAGTTTAGAGATATTTAAGTTATTGAGATGCAATTTCATATTCCATGATGTAGGGGAGAGCTGAGTCGAAAGTAACGCTTTATGTTCGATCCCATTTACTCCAAAGTTAATAGAGATAGAGATCCCATGTTTTATGACACAGAACTTGCACACGTCCTTCACTATTGCCAACTGTAATTTTCAATCTAGGATATATGAGTTGAACATAAATAGGCTGAGAATGGATAGAGTGCAATGTTATCCTGGGACTACTGCGATTACCTAGTAGGGCCATGTTAAATCCCTTTCACCCTTCGTACTGATAGAGGACAAATCAATGACCTATAAAACCTAAACATCTAAGCATCTACTGTCTAAACATACCTAAACCTATGTCCCATACCCTACCAAATGTGTGTTTTTCAGACATGAGCAGTTTTGGGAAAGTGCTTCTATATAGACTGTGTTCTACGGCTTCTGAAAGTTGTATTGTTGTTGATTAAAAGGCTATTAAAACTGAAAACAAGAAAGTAATTTGTTAGCAAGAATTTCTTGCCATGTCATTTTGATTCCGTATTGTAAATGCAGCTGGAGTGTTAACTGAAGTGGATGCTATCTTAAAGTTAAACTCTTTAGAGTTACTCTTGAAAAATTCTCCTCACGTCATGTTTTGGGAAATGCACATCAACTTTTCCAAACTTGCAAGGAACCTGCAGACACTCATTCTTGTACCGCTCTCCAGCCCTCGGCGAACAAACTGCCTTCTGCTACAGCCAAAATTCAAATTTTGACTCATCAGTCCAGAGAACCTGCTGCCATTTTTCTGCACCCCAGTTCCTGTGTTTTTGTCGCTTGGCCTTGTTTCCACATCAGAGGTATGGCTTTTATGGTCGCAATTCTTCCATGAAGACCACTGACCGGACTTCTCCGCACAGTAGATGGGCATACCTGGGTCCCACTGGTTTCTGCCAATTCTGAGCTGATGGCACTGCTGGACATCTTCTGATTTCGAAGGGAAGTAAGCATGCTGTGTCTTTCATCTGCTGCACTAAGTTTCCTTGGCTGACCACTGTGTCTACGGTCCTCAACGTTGCCCGATTCTTTGTGCTTCTTCAACAGAGCTTGGACAGCACATCTGGAAACCCCTGTCTGCCTTGAAATTTCTGCCTGGGAGAGACTTTGCTGATGCAGTATAACTACCTTGTGTCTTGTTGCTTGCTCAGAATTCCCATGATGTATGACTTCTGACATTAAACTGACTTCAGCAACTTCACCTTGGAAGCAGAGTTTGGCTGTTCCTCACCCAGTTTTAACCCTCCTACACAGCTGTTTCTGTCTCAGTTAATGATTGTGTTTCAACCAACATATTTAATTGAAGATCATTAGCTCCAGTTTGGTATAATTGGTTAATCACACACCTGACTAAATGCCTACCAAATCCCTGACTTTGTGCAAGCGTACCTAGAAGAATTGATGCTGGTTTGAGGCAAAGGGTGGTCAATATTGATTTGATTTAGATTTTTCTTCTGTTCACTCACTTTGCATTTTGTTAATTAAATAAAACAATTAACATTGATATTTTTGAAAGCATTCTTTCTTTACCTCATTTTTTCACACCTGACTAAAACTCTTGCACAGTACTGTATATTGTGCATTTTCAAGACACGTTGCTTTCAGAAACTCACCCTGTTTTGTGAATGTTTTCATTTTTCAATTATTATTTTCATAACATAGAAATTGTGAACAGTTTAAGCAATTTTGTGAAAACATTGTAGCGCCAAGATCATCAAGAACCCTCATAAGATGGTTTGCTAAGTGCATTAAGTGGGGAGGCCTGTAGCCTAGTGGTTAAGGTACATGACTGGGACCCGCAGGGTCGGCGGTTCGATTCCCGGTGTAGCCACAATAAGATCCACACAGCCGTTGGGCCCTTGAGCAAGGCCGTTAACCCTGCATTGCTCCAGGGGAGGATTGTCTCCTGCTTAGTCTAATCAACTGTATGTCGCTCTGGATAAGAGCGTCTGCCAAATGCCAATAATGTAATGTAATGTAAAGTCGGTTTCGGGAAACAACTTAACTGAAATTGAAGCAAACAATTGTTGCATGTCAGAGTGCTTCACATCACTTGTACTGCAGAAAATATGTACCATAGACACACAGATCAGTGGGTGGAGCAAACAAATCCCAACCGAGACGAAGTACAGCACCAAGAGTAGGCAACCAGGAGCCTAGATGAGTCAACAAAACACAGCACTCGATCAAAACAAATTTTATATTTATTGAAACATGCACAAAAAATAAGAACTACCATTTCATTTTTGGAATGGATCATGGGAATACAATAAGAAACTGCCATTTCAAATTAGGCTTTCCATGAAGATGGCGTAGACATCCAGAAAAAGAAAATGTTAAATGGACTTTGCATTTCAATTTTAAATTGTGAGATAAACTGCGTACATACATGAACTTAAAAATGAGTAAGCACAATGGGCCTTTCAATTTTAATTTTAATTATGTGATGGTTTTGCACACAGGGAATGAAAACAAAATGTTAGCTTACATTTTTATTAGAATTTTTAAATAGTAATGCTTCCATACAAGAAATGACAAGATTAATTCCCCCAGAATTGTAAAAACAGTACATTGAAATAAAACATGATATATAGACATGCTAATTATGATATACAGACCTATAACCATTCCTGGGTCATTTCATATTTCTCATTCAGGCCTCTAAGATCATTGAGCAATTTGAAGCCTTAACATGTGTAACGGTAATATTTACAGTGCTGGCCACAAGGACGAGTTCAGCACATACCTCATGCAGACAAGCAGCCCACTTTGAGCATAAACAGGCAATATAATAATCCTATTAGTACTCCTACTATTATGGCTACATATAAAAATAATAATAATAGTAATAATAATAACTGCTGAAATGATTTACATTAATGCATCCTGCCAAGAAGGTTTCATTAATGTCATTGTCATTTTCCCAGTAAGATTTCTGAGAACACTGAGAAAATGATGCCTATTCTTTTGAGTATTTTTTGTAGCCAAAAGCAACTCCTGCTCCTGCCCCTGCTGCAATAGCAGCAACAGCGGGGCCTGCCACACACAATGCTGCCCCTGCACCAAGTAAAGCACAGATTGATATGAATCCCTTATTTCTCAAAATTGTTGCAACAATGCAAGTTGCTTTCTCTACAGCTGCTTTAACCTCTTCACACCAGAGGTCATCAATCTCTTCAGCACTCCTACATCTTTGCTCTCTGTCTATGATATCTGGCAACTTTTCCCTCAGAATCTTTTCAATCTCCCTGTGAAGTTCAATGGAAGCAGTTTCGTACATATCATTTGTGTAAAAATGCCCCTCATTGTCGTTCAATACATCCTCTATTTTGTCAACAAGATTCCTCACTTGTTCATTATCATGTGTTCTGTTATTTAAGCCATGGTATTTATCCCCAAACTTCCGTACAAGATCCTTAAAGGGTTCATCCGTACTTAGTTTCCCCTCCAGTGTCTCCCCATGAAATTCCAAATCATCCATCTTGGTAAAAAGAACAATGGTGTATCGCTTTGCCATTTCACCAAACATCTGCTCAATATTTTCAATGGATTTTTGCCCCTCCTTAGTGTACCTATCCATAGACATGACGAGGAGAAAGACATGTGGGCCTGGTTGAGACAGACACACACACCTGCCGATCTCTGTTTCGATGCAATTTGATTGTGTGTCAAACAACCCTGGGGTGTCAACCACTACAAGCCTCTTCCCAAATCTGAAGGCTTCATGTTTTTCACATTTCTGTGTTTTTGATGTTGAACCTGATGAGCTCTCAAATTTCCAGTCCTCTCTTCTGGTGCATCCCAGGATAGTATTGCCTGTCGCACTCTTTCCATGTCCTGTCTTTCCAATTAGCACAATTCACCAAACTGGCTCTACAAGTACATTGAGACACAGAACTCAACATTAAAAAGTGCTGCAAACACATGATAAAATTGACCTGCTAGCAGTGGTTGAATGGCTCAATAAGCATATTAATCATTTCAAACATTTTGATTACTTAATTATTACTTTATTTCAAGGAAAAGAATGAAGGCTTTAAGCCATAGATCAAACGCAAAAATGTACATTACCTCTTTGTGGGCTTGGCCAATAGGAATCCTCAAGTTGTCGCCTTAACGTCCGTTGCCAGTGACGAAAGTCTGCAATAACAAGTGTTGAGGAATAGATTAACAAACAATAACAAAAAGAAAAACACAGGTGGTGTTTCCAATTGTATAATTTAAGACAACTTCTGTGGAAATCATCGAGATCAGCAATTCAAATGAGGAAACTTCCTCTGAAGTGACAGATTCCTGTGTGCTGAACCACATTTTTCTTGGAATATGAACACACAACACAGATTATGCATCACAAAACCAGACCAGTGGCTATTCAAAACTTTATTCAAGCAAACTTATTTAATATATGAATATTATGCAACATTTTTCAATCTCCTTCATTGAATCACTGTTACGTTCCACATTGTTGTGTCTTGTGTTCCCTGTTTTCCCCTCAGTTTTCACTCAGTCGGTGGCCAATCACAATTCCATTTGCTGTCCCACCTGTCAATCGTCATTATCCTGGTCCCGCCTCTACCAATCTGTGTGTTTGTTGCCTATCTGATGTCTCTCTCTGAGCTCTCTTCTTACTCTCAACATAACTTTTTTATGTGTGTGTTAAAACTCAGAACCAGCCATTCCTTTACTTGTGCGTATGTGAGGTTGTGTGTGTGTTTAGTCCAGGCCAAATGCAAAAATGTCACTCGGTGGTCGGTATACTTTCCAACATTTAAATAAACCAATAAACTGAGTGAAAAAATCTCAGGGAGAAAAATATCTTACCGTCAATCTCAAATTCGCGGTCCGCCTGTCTTCTCCGCATTGTTTCTGCTACTTTGCGTCTCAGGAGTTGAATGCCGACAAATGCTTTGCAACCAAAAATATATATTTGCGATGTTAACGCCCCCTTGAGGCGTTTAAGTGATAGGAGCGCTACAACGAGTGGGATACTCTTACTTAGTGATTTAAAAAAAAGCTTTTTGATGTCATACATTTTTCATTGTTATATATTTCTCCAGGAGCACGTATTTTTCTGCCACAATTTCTCCGTTCAAATATATGGCAAAAGGGTGACGTCGAAACCTTCAGCAGAATACATGAGTCATGACACGCAGGCTAAAATAAAAAATATAAATATAAATAAATAAATGAAAAAAAAATTCATGTCATGACAAGCTTTTTTAGCCATAGCAATTTTCTAAACTACAACACAACTCCGCAGTTGACATTTTAAACTCGCTTCGTTAGTGAGACTACGTTTCACAAATCAAGAGAAACTTTTTCTGAAGTACAACGTTCATTTTGAGCAGACGCAAACTTAAAATGGAAGTTGGGTAGCACTTCTTTACTGTGGAATTACGTTTTTTATCTTTTTTATTTCTACTGGTGGCTCGTTTTCAATCAAACTGTCGAACGTAAACTCACCGTGTTCTGAACGCCAAGTTAGCTCACCATGTTGCAACTTTCATGACCAATAACAAAGCAATTACTTCCAGATGAGCTCTTGTGTGTGTGTATAGTATTCGTTCCTTCCGTTTTAATAAAAACTTGGTATGAGCCACATACGCGATCCGTTTCAGCATAGTATATGGTAATAACATGGTAATAGTGTTCCAATGTGGCATTGTGGTGGGGAAGCTGTTGCTAACGAGAGACCGGACAGGCTTACCTACACAACAGAGTGAATAGGTGTTCGGACCACCGTGAGCTAACACGGTCTTTAGAACACAGGGACGGTGTGCAGTTGTTTGTCGTTTTTTTCTGTAACTATTGGTCCAATTCACATCAATCAGAGTGTTAGCCTGGAGCGCGGTGTGTTCTGCATATTCTACTTGTTTGGTTGTGTGCTGTGTTTCTTTTCTTTTCTTTATCCCTTAAAGATAACATTTTGTAATTCATGTAGGTCTATTATTGTTTAATTATTGTAGATTTTTTTGGTTTGTTGAGTAAACAGTTCGACTAAAATAGAGCTTGTATGCACAGAAACTAAATGAGTAAAGTCTGATTTATACTTCGTTTCCTGAGACAAAAATGAAAATAAAAGTGTGCATTCATACTTCGGCGAAAGGCCTGAGGGGAAGGTAATGTGGTCTCTGATATCGAGATGCCAAATAGCAAATATTGTGGTAGCGCAAAATATCATTTGGTGAAATATCAAAGTGTGAACGCTGGACACTATTCTGGCACAGGTATCCCACAGTGCATTGTGCTAGGTCAGGACCCAGGCAAACGGAAGGGCGGTGTTCAAACCAAAGCGGTAACACATTGCAGTATTTTATATGAATCATCAATCATAATTGCGTCATATGAGACATAATTGCATGTAAATCCATTCTGAAATTCATAGCCATTTTGTTTGGAATAATAATCCTCTGGGGGACAGCAATGGTTGGATGACCCCTCAATAAATGCAGTGAAATATGTACTAAAGCCAATCTGACATTACATGCAGAAACCTGATGACAGAGCATTCATTTTAAATGTGTGCTTGCTCAGTCAGTACAGTAAAGTTCATGCAGGCTTACTAATCAAATATGAAGCCATCTCGCTTTGTGTGCTGACAAGGGTAACTTTATTTTACATTTGACAAAGATAACATAAAACCACTTACAGATGGGCTCATGCACAGGTCTAGTTGTGTGGTAAGAAATGGTTGACTATGCGCGCCCAAATTGTACCTGCAGAAATGAAAGCGGCAGAAACAAATATGCAGTTGAAAGCTAATTAGCTCTTAGGCCACAGGTGGAAAACCAGTTATCTGTTACCGGCTCAAAGTAACAAAGAAAACGGCAGGAGAGACTTCGCAAGTGTTTCACGTTTAGGTTTTTAATTACGTGAAAACATATGAATTTCAAACTGGACAGCTTTATACCATGTGGTGGTATCTAATCTTGTGTTCATGTCACATGGTCTTCCAGGTCTTCGTGTGGTGATTGCTGGGCCCACAGGTTCAGGCAAGAGTGCAGCGGGAAATGCCATCTTTGGACGCAGTGTATTCACTTCTGCTGCTGGTTCCTGCACTGTCACCCAGGCGTGTGAAAGCGCCGAGGAGGAAGTGGAGGATGTCGGGAAGCTCCTGATCGTCGACACACCGAGTCCATTGAGTCCGGGACAGAGGAGGCGATGCCTCCAGCTGTGTGCTCCAGGCCCTCACGCGTTCCTGCTGACACTACGCGTGGGCCGCTACGATGAAGAAGACCGAAACCAGGTTGAGAGTCTGGAGAAAGCGTATGTATAATTACACCACAGTTCTTTTCACACACAGGGACAATATGGAGATGACGGGGGAACGGTTGCAGGACCACATCGAAAATGCCAACCCCCACCTCAAAAGCCTACGAGAGACCCCCATCGCCCTATGTGAAAATCATATCAGTGTGTACCCTGTTCTCATGTGCAGCTCTTCTGAGATGCCTGTGGACATACTGTGTCATGTGGGAGGTAATACCCGCTGTTACCAGCAGAGGGCCGATGATCATTGGTCGCACCTGTCCCTCATTGGCGTTAGGGGAATTACCTCCCGGGAAGCATATTTAAGCTCAGTACTGACTCTCCTTCAGTGCTTGTGTGTCAACTGTTCGCTCTTGCGCCAAGCCGGTAAGCACAAGGTAGACTCTATCAGTAGTTTTGGGAGTCAGGTACTGTGCTGGTGGTTGCTAACAAAAAAGAAAAGCTTAAAAAAGGTAAGGAAGGCGTTTCGCTGGTATTGTGTTCGCTGGCGCCTTCCTCTAAGGTTTTTGGTTTTGGTTTTTCTTTCTTTTGACTCGTGTGAGTCAGTGGTTGGGGGACGTTGTCCCCTGGTATGTATTTTTGGTTTGTGTTTTCTTCCCGAGCTGCGCCTCGAGGGTTTTATTTTCTCGTGCCTAGTTTTTACGCTAGGTTGTATTTTCTTTTCGGCGGTCCCGGTCTGATACCGTCAGTGCTGTGTGTCAAGCACATTTTGGGTTTTGAGTTTCGCCCTGTTTTGGAGGGTTGTTTTATTTTCCCAGCCGCTTTTGGCTTAATTTCTGTTATCCTTCTAATTCGCCTTCGGGTTAGTTTCTGTTCCTCCCTCTGTTCTGGGAGTAGGGGTTATCGCCTCCATATTGAGTTTTAGTGGCGAACACGTTTGCGTGCTCGCTTTAAAAGGGTTTCCCCTTTAGTCGCTACTGGCTCTCCGCCCAACCCCATCCTCACATACTGGAATAACGTAGACGATGTCAGGCCCGTCTTGTTTTCTGGAATTGCCTTTGGGATAGGAATTATATGGCTGGTGAAGAAAACATTAAAATACTGACCTCTGTGCCATGATCTGACATAGCTTCAAAGGAGTAGAATGTTATATGATTGGATTGATTTCGATGAATACATCAAAATATATTTAATATAGTTCTGAGCATGGATATAGTGGCAGGGGGTGGTCAGATGATCAAAAACTCAAAAGACAGATTTGATTCAAAGAATAATTTGAAACGAAAGACAAACATGCCCTCTATGGACCACTTTATTGATTACCATAGATGAATATATAGCCATTATATAGCCATATGTGATATAATTATCCATTATTATATGATCTATAACCAACCATATCCATTATGAAGGAGAAGGGACAACTGATCCTGTATCAGCACTGCTACTCTGAGGTGTGTCACAGATATGAGCGTGAGTATTTTGGATCCATCCATCTTCATGTAACTGAATTCAGTCTGCTCCAATATTAACTTTATGGAGCTCAATCTGTTGTCGAAATGTTTGGATACAGAATTACAGTTGTGATTAAAAAAATAAGAGAAAATTAGAGCATGTAGAAAACTATTTCTAATTGATGTAAATGCTTTATAATGAAAGCAATGTTTTAATACAGAGGTGCAGCGATATCTTAAAGAAATGCATAATCATGCTTGATATTGTGAACGAAATGCATACATGTATAAACCTCCCTTGTAGAAATGCTGAGCTGCTGTAATTCTTTCTTTTTCCTTCTTCTTTGGTACCCACCGGTAAATTCCAGCCTAGTATTTGCCTACAACCTATCACAAAACAAAAAAAGCAACTATAGAGCACACGTCAGATCAGGGAGAAACCAGGTCTGATATCTTCTAAATGACTTCGCTGTTACACCTTGAACCCGGAGAGAAAGCACTACTCACAAGAGAGGAGCTGTGAACAACTAATTTGCTAGTGCCAGATGAATAAGTAAGAAGGTTCTGATGTTGCCATAATAATGTTAGTTTTAAATATAACAATATAACATTGCATTACATTACAGTGTTTCCCGCAGTGGTTTATAGTTAAGTTTATAATGAACTAACGTTGGATTAAAAAATGAAAATCGATGAAAAATAAATAAATAAATAAGAAATCCGGCGTTGAACAGCGGCATTTGCCGGTTTAATAAAATAACATCGCGTAGTTTGTCATTCAATAGTTATGAAATTGGAGCAACATCGAAGTTAAGAGTGAATTAATAATCGTAACTCTATAAAATAGCAGCATAACCTGTCTAATATTTAGAGTATGTAAATTAAACGAACAAGCCGACCAGCTTTCCCATCTACCGTCTTACGACTGCCTCGTTCTAGTCGTGAACAGGAAAATGAGACACGCGACAACAGGCTAACGAGATAACCAATTATTTATTCAAAGTAAGTTACTATGGGGTATGAGAGATCAGTATGACGGTAGTGTTGCATGTCTGTCCTACGACAGGTGTGATATTATTGCCCCCCAAGGGTGACCCTCCTCAAATCCAACAGGGTAAATAAACAATATAATGCAGTGCAGTGCAACCACCACCAATTTAGCTAAAAGGTGAAACCTTGACTGGGTCCCATCACCCAGCAGACCGAGCTTCACACAGTCCAAGGTAAAACATCACCTTTACCAGGATAAATCCAGGAGACAGCCCCAAGTCACCCAACAGTCAATAGAGCCACTCTGCAAAACAAGTTTATGCAAAAACTTCTATAGTAGCCGATAATACCCAGGAACCGCATTAGCTCCTTTTTTGTGGTAGGAGTGGGGTAATTTTCATTATTTCTTGCATGACTGTATAGGTATATAGTCCACTGTGCGTAATAAAAGCAGATATTTCCCACACACGGGTTGTTATTGGCACCTGCCAGTATCCTTTAAGTAAGTCCAGTTTTGTAACAAACATCGCAGCACCAACCGGGTCGACGCAGTCCTCCTTACGAGGTAAGGGATAGCGATCCGACTTAGTTAAGAAGTTTACTTTACGTTAGTGCATGCAAAACCGAAATGAGCCATCAGGCTTATTGTAATGTACTTGCAAAGAGCCGTAACTATTTTATGTTGCACTGATACACGGCTATAATGTATGCACGTATGCTGCGCAGTGATATGTTTTACAGTTCGCCCAGTAAACGAAGTGAAACGTTATCTCTGCTCCGTGCTTTATTATTTTATGTAGTTGTGTTACAAAGGCCAGACACAACAAACTGGCGACTATGTTTTGCACCCGTGCCCGTGCATCCATAATCGTAACGCCGCTGAAGGGAACAGCAGGTGCGGAGGAAAGGGGAATAAAGTTCCAAAGAAGCCGCTCTCGCATTGCCGGAGTGTGTTCAGCAAACAGCAGAAAGGATCGCGTGAGTCCAACGTGTTAGCACGCAAAAGGGAGACAAAGCGAAACGCTAGTTTGTATTAAGGAACTGCACTGAATGAACTAAAATGACAATGATCGGCGCAATTGCAGCATTTGTTGGCAGTACGGAGGACTGGGCTGCTTATGTTGAAAGAATATAACTGTATTGCACGGCTAATAACGTGGAAGCGGAGAAGAGCGTACCCGTGCTATTAAGTTTAATGGGCGCAAAGACGTACAGCCTGCTACCTAGCCTGCTAACTGTGATGTTTTACAGTTCGCCCAGTAAACGAAGTGAAACGTTATCTCTGCTCCGTGCTTTATTATTTGATGTAGTTGTGTTACACAGGCCAGACACAACACTTATTAACCAAAATACACGGTGACCTCCATTCTGCAAATGCAGTCTCTGCAATACCATTTTTATTCCTATAGTCTATTTCAGACTCTAGATGTTTCCGCTTTGGAGTTGGAACACGATAGAAACGTTGTTTGATGGGAGCGGCCGTCCCCACATCAATGTCATGTTTCAATCCATGCGTTCGCGTTGGGGTATCTGGAAATAAACGACGATGAGAATTGATTAAAGTGAGTATGTCACTTCTTTGGTCTACCGGTAAATAATCAAACCTCGAGCCTTCAAGCTCTGTAGAAAATCTGAGTTGTTCAGCCGGCCCTGGAACACACCCTCCGCTGGCATTCTGATGTTCTCCGCCTCGTTTCTAGTATCTCGGACTAACTTAGACACGAGATCCGCAACACTTAAGGTAACAGGCAACACAGGCAAATTAACAGTTTTACCGTACACTTCAGGTGAGGAAACCACACCAGTTTCAGGAGGCAGACCTGGAGGTTTTGCGGCACCATTGGCTACAGTTTCTAATGCAGTGGAACTGTAATAGGGCTTCAGTTAATTATTGTGACAGCTGAACACTCCTTCTACGATCAGGAGTGTGAATCAAATCGTTCAAATCTGATAAGACAACGGTCCACGATGTAAGGACCAGCAAATTTAGCCTGGAAAGGGCTTCCCAGGATCGGTAACAAGGCCAGTACCTGATAACCGGATTTAAAACTTTGACCTTTTGCACCCCGGTCAAACGGATGTTTCATTTTTGACTGGGCGTTACCCAGTGCTTTCTGGGCTGCAGCCTGAGCTTGATACAGATGTAGCTGAAAACCGCTAACGTACTCCAAAACATTCTCAGGTGGCTCTTTCGTCCGCCACTCATCAGAAATTTCTGCAACGGGACCACGGACAGCATGACCAAACACAAGCTCATTTGGACTGAATCCCGTGCTTTCTAGGGCAACCTCTCTAATGGCCAACAACAGCCAAGCGAGGCCTTCTTCCCAGTCAGGACAGAGTTCCGTGCAATATGAACGCAAAAGTGACTTCAGCGTTTGATGAAAACGCTCTAAACACCTTCACTTTGTGGATGGCGTGCACTCGTGACATTATGTTGTGTTCTCAGCTGTTTAAGAGCCTTAGCGAACTGCTTAGATGTAAAATTAGACCCTTGGTCAGACTGAATGACCTTTGGAATACCAAAGGTGGACATAAATGTGGTCAAAGCCTTCAGTACAGACTTTGTGGTGACAGAACGCAGAGGATATGCTTCTGGATAACGTGTGGACTGACTTATGACCGTCAGAAAATAACAACGTGCAGCCTTTGACGGAGGAAGTGGACCTACACAGTCCACAATCAGATGCTCAAAAGGATTGGCTACTGCCGGAATGGGATACAGGGGAGCAACTGGTATCATTTGGTTTGGTTTGCCCCTGAGCTGACAGTATGACATGTTTTTACAAACTGGTTCAACCTGTACGTTGTCATCGCCAACAAACGTGTCTTTCCGAAATGCCCCTTTTTCGGCAGAGCAAATGGTCTTGAAGGAAGTAACAGGGTCACAACCCTGAGAGTTTACCATCAAGGACCACTTGATCAAACAAATGGTTAAGACTACCATCCTT